>NC_064307.1:17140023-17441615 GCF_023373825.1 Bactrocera dorsalis | reverse complement strand
CTAGTATTGAAGAAAAAGTACTTCGCAGAATGACGCGAGCTGTAAACTCGATATAATGTAGCTCAAAAGTAGGTATGTTTTGAAGATTTTTATGAAACAAGACCAACAGTTAATTTTTTGTTCAGATTTTCGCCCGAAATTCGTTAGTGCTCAGTGAACAAATACAAATGAGCTGAATGATATTGCCTGTGGACGTCCAATTCGCAGTAGATTTACGTAACGCTAATGAATGCAGCACTGTTATCCTTGAGCGTAATTGTTTTGTTGTTCTGCGACGCAGAGAAATGGTCGCAATTAAAAAGTGGCAGCGCGGCGAAGGAAATTCGTTTCATATGCCCACTTAGCTACTTAAATAACTGTTACCTTTTTTTGTTGAATGGCTGTAATGTACATAATGCTACCTAAATTTAAATATTAGGGTGGTTCTTAAATCAAAGTTGCAACTTTGCTTTATCACCAAAAAGTTTTCACGATAATTCTCTGATAAGAAAAATTACAAACATATGTATAGGGTGCCATTTAAGTTTTCCACAATTTCATACAGGTGTAACTGTCAAACCAGCTGTCAAAGTAAAAAAAAAAATTTTTTGACATTTCTTAAAAAGGTCTTAGCAATTAAAATAATATTTTAGTGTTTTATTTTAAATGGAGGCTCAAATTGCCTATAATTATACCTATAAAAATACCTATTATTTGTGTTTTTTGTTAAGAACCACCCTAATATATTGCCATGACTGCCATGACTTACTTTACTATGCTCTAACTTTATTTTAATTTATTAAATATAAATTTTTTATAAAAGTTGTTGGAAATTTGGTTAAGGTGTAATTTGTGTCACACCCTAATACTCGTACTTTTAATTAAAAAAATATTATTAATTTAATTTTTAAATAATTTATTCGATGTACCTCATCCAAATCTTATTTAAATTTTTTAAGGTCCACCCTAATACATTTCCATGACCACATATGCATATACAATTCTATAATATAGTTGCTTCAATATATATTATAGTAATACATTTTGTTTTAGAATTTTGGTAATTTGGTCCTGCGGACACACCCTAATACTTGGAAATAAAACAATTTTTTTATATTAATTTGTTTATTTAACTAGCTTGCTCAACTTAACTCTTGAAAATCTCTGTTATTTGCAAAATTTTTTTAAGAACCACCCTAATACATTTTCATGGCTATACATATATGTATGTATGTACAATAAAAAATATACACTGCTATGCTGCAATTTTGTTTTAATTTGTCAAATATCTTACAGTGATACAACTTTTATAGGAATTTTGATAATTGGGACCTGTGACACACCCTAATAATTTTTAATATATACAAAAATTTAATTTATTTATTTTTAAACTAACTTACACTACTAACTTCATAAAAATATTAAATAAATTTTTTTAAGTTCCACCCTAATACATTTCCATGAACACATATACATATATATGCAAACTATCCTCTGTTATGCTGCAATTTTGTTTCAATTTTGTAAATTGGCAAAATACCGCTTTTTTGTTAGTCTCAAATTTTTGGGCCTCTCATACCCTCAGCCAGCCAAGGAAACGCTCGCCGCTCTAATGAGCATGCAGCCTAACGCCTTTTGTTACCTGCAATTTTACACTTCAAAATCTCACTCACGGCGCTGCGTCCATAGCGAACGTCTATACGTAGTTTCTACACACGCTTGTTGCATGCCACCGCGTCATGTTGCAGCTACAAACTGTCATAAGTAAATTTTTTATGATTTACTGTGACGATTTCCGAGAAGCTGCTGCTGTTCGCCTCGGACAGTTATGCAATTTACGATCTCACCTAGCGCGTGAAGGCGTAGACAAAGCAAAAACAAACAAAACCGAAACGAAAAATATGAAAATATGAGTTGATAATGCAACAAAAGTGCATTACGCAATACGTTACGCGACGGACATGCGCATTGACGCATTAGCAGCGGTGACCTTCTCTGCCCGCATACTGTGGTCGCTCATTGTTCCTGAGTGTGTGTATGGGTGTGTTTGTGTCTATGCCCAAGGATAATGTGTACTTTCCATTTTTTTATGATGGATGACCTTAGCTGAGATTTTTTTTCATTTTTTTTTTTGTGTTTTTGTTTTTTCTATTCTATTGAAGTCAAAAAGTAAAAAATGCAAGAAAGGAAAATATTTTCTTTGTAAAAAATTTCGCCAGTCAAGGATGAAGGTGCTCGTGTCATAAATTTGATTTATGGTATTAGGTGAATGCGCACGCGTTTGTTGTTTAAGGCTTTAATGTTGTTGTTTATGTATGTGTAATTTTATGTGTTTTTGCTGAGTCAATGGCGATAGGCGGCGGCGTGACGGGCATGACTTTTCAACAGAAACGCTAATTTTGCGTATAATTATTAGTCAATATATATAAATGTAGTAGAAACACATACATACATATATGTACATATACACACATACATATGTATATAATTATAGCCTGAACAGGGTATTGGCCACAGGGAACAGGGTCTGAAACTTCCTTAATCATTGAGATATTGATCTGAAATTTTGCTCACGTCTTTTTTCCGATAAGAAGCTGCTCATTTGTCAGAGCCGCCGGTATTAGACCACTATAGCTTATAGTTGCCATACAAACCGAACGATCCAAATCTATTGGTTGTATGAAAAACTTTTTTGTTTGTCGAGATATCTTCTTGATATTTGACTCGAATTATTGCTTAAGACAACAGTATAATCTGCGAAGAAATTTTTTTGATTGGACTGCTATAACATATAGCTGCCATACAAACTGATTTATCAAAATTCAAGCCTTTTGCGGAAAACTCTTTTATTAATTGAGATATTATCACGAAATTTCGCTGAAGTTTTTTCTTTAAGTAAAGCTACAATATCTGAGAAAACCATTTAGATCGAACTACTATAGCATATAGCTGCCATATAAATTGACCTATAAATTTCCAGTCTTTATATGGAAAACTTTTTTATTTGAAAAGATATCTACACGAAATCTTACATAAATCATTCCCTTTCCCAAAGCTATAATCTCTGAATAAATTATCCACATCGTACCACTATAGCATATAGCTGCCATACAAATTGCTCCTTAAAAATCAGGATAAAGTCTTTCTTATACCATTTTACGGCATAGAAAATGCTCCTGTGTAGGGTATTATATTTTCTTTGCAGCCGAAGTTAACGTCTTTCCTTCTTTTTTCTCAGCTCCAAATAAATAGCTCACCGCTTTGTGTGTCAATTGCCTGTTTACAGTCGTTTTGCATGTACTGTTACGTTATTGTTGTACAGTTTTGCTAAACGCAAACTTGTAAACAGCTTCTGCGTAGCTCAACACACTCGTGTACAGTTATTATTGCAGTGAATGGTAAACAACCAAAAGTTGTTATTGTCATTGCTGTAAGTTTGTTTTGATTTGTCACTCAACGAGTTGAACCCCAACTCAGGTTCATTGTTACAGTTTTCAGCGTTTAGGCGTTGACAATAACAACAACAACTCATAACAAAAGTGTGATGAAAACAAAGGTAAAAGAAATTGTGGTCAGTGAAGTTGTTGTAAGTGAATAAATATTTTTTGCGCCGAAAATTTTTTTTTAGCTCCACAATTTGTTGGAGAATTTTAACATTGAAAACAGTATCCTGACGTTTTTTAAGATTTTCAAACTCTAAGAAATAGTCAGATCATTAATGAAGGACTAATTGTAGCTTTGATCCAGAGGTTCATGAAAAAATCGTTTATGTGAAGAAACTTTACAAAGGAGAGACTCGTATTCCTATGATCATTGCCCGACAAATGCATAAGTATATCTAGAAATGACTAGTGACAATTTCGAGGCGATAATTTAAGCCATTTCGCAGAAATTTTTTCACTGACTCTGAAAACAGTGTTTCGAGAAGTCCGCCTTTAAAAAGTTACGAGTCGAAAATACTACGACAAAAATATTTAACGAATCCGCTCATATCTCCGAAAATATTTTTTGGTCAACTTTTAAAATAATTTTTCGGCGAATTTCTTGAAATATTCGATTATTTGGTGGATGCAGCTCTCAAAGTATTTTGAAAGAAGTCCTTCAAAGTTAGTCTAAAATAATAATAAAGACAAATTTTTTGAACTCGTAAGAGAGTTAAAAGATTCGTAAGATTCCTTTTTCTGATGACTTTAATTAACAAATTTGACATGATGTCGAAAAAGGTTGTTAAAGAGAAAAATATATTAAGAAAGATATTCTAACACAAAAAGCACAGAAATTTCAAATTTAATAAGGAAAGTTTATCGAAATAACATTCTTTGGCATTTATTTTTTTTAAGATTTTCTCTTCCAAATGTTGGCCGCGGCTATGTCTCAGATAGTCCATCCCATGATTCCAATTTTCAACGACTCGTTCGAGCATGTGCAAATGGCGAATGACACGCGTGATATTTTGCTCCAAGACTTGAATCGAAGCCGGATTGTCCTCATAGCTTTTGGATTTTACATATCTCCATAAGAAAAAGTCTAACGGCCGGCCCAAAACGTGAAATTATCTGCTCACCAAAGGGTTCTCTCAATAAATCTATTGATTAATGGGATGTGTTGGAAGTGCCGTCGTCTTGTTGAAACCAAATGTCACCGAAATCACGAGGTTCCATTTCAGGCATCAAATAGTCGGTTATCATGGCGCGATAACGGTCGCATTTGACGGTTACGTTCTCACCGACACCATGTTTTAAGAAATATACTTAGGAAATTCTTTTAATTTTTCAAGGGCATAAAGAACGAAGCCATCTCGCTTGAGAAGATCGAGCGGCTTCAGTTATTGCACAAGCAGTATTTTGTACGCTTTCAATTTAATATCTCGAAGTAGAATGTGCCAAGTCGTTCCAAGTTGTTGTGGACGGCAACCGTCTCAGAAAGCTTCAAAAATATGCAGAAGTAGCAATGGTCACATCAACAAAAGAGTATTTTTTTTTTAAATCTTCTATTTCCACAGAAGCCGCAGTTTCCTTCTGAACAAGTTTTACTTTATTTTTAGGAAGGTTGATTACATAGCAGAGCCTATGCGAAAACTACAAATTTGTAGACGGTGCCCACCTGTTATACCTTTCCTTTTTTATACTCGTACTTCAATTTTGGAGTTCAGAGCCCCACTCAATTTAGAGCAGAGACTTCAAATGCAGATTAAATCGCTGTAGATAATTTCCCGTGAGACGTTACTTGACTATATATGAAATGGTTAATACAATCTTTTTGATTTAGAAGTGTAGCACTTTAGAGTCAGCTTCTGGAACCGCTATCATATCATAAATTTCTTCTTCTATGTATCCAGATTTCTACCATAACCGTCCAATTTGCCCAAATGCTGGAATACCAGCAAAGCCTTTAAAAACTCCTATATACGTACATAAATAAAATTATTCACTTCCTTACATTAAAACTATACCTTTTCATTTCAGATCTTCCAAAGTGTAATGAAAATAGTACATATAAACATAAGTAAAAAACATGATCGTTTAACATTTCCCCTGACCGAAACAGGTATTCACTTAGCTTTTTTAAATTTCAATCTGTAATTTCGCACACCTTCTTTTCTCTCCAAGAAGCAGCTAATTTTTGGGAACCGTCGATATTGGACCATATTAGCACTCCGCTGACATACAAACTGAACAATAAGAATCAAGCATTTGTATGGAAAACTTTTTTATTCGATGAGATATATTCACCCAATTAAACATTCGTTACTGTTTAAGAAAATAGTGCAATTTCTGAAGAATTTGCACATATCGGACCACTATGCTATATTTCATACAAAGGGAACGAACGAAATTAAGTTCTTGCGCAGTTATTTTACATCACACTTATTCGTTATTCATAGTACTGAACAATTTCTATGCTTAGATATTTCTTTTACCTCATAATTGAATTATCTAAAACATATTTCTTACTTTCTACTTAATCTTTTGTCTTTCCCCCACGCATTTGACCCAATTAAATTTCCGCTGGCCTACTCAAGAAACCCCTCCAAACACAAAAGGTGTATGTCAAAAACCCTTTGACTTCCTGCTGACCTCAATTTATCGCCTAGCATTTTTTATCGAGTTTTCCACAGTAATTTAATTGTTCCCCAACTGACACTTCCGCTCGGCATATTAACCCATTATCCTGCCAACCTGAATTCCAACTCTTCCCTGAACACATCTCTAATGACCGCATTTCACTTCGGAACGGCTGTTGCACTTTTGGCCGCTTCCTTCGGCACTTTTGAGATGAAAAATTATTTGTAGGCAAAATGCGCAGTAGCGCTTTTCAATATTTTCATTACGATTTCCTGCCGCTTTCCAAATCAAATTATAATTTTTTCTTCACTCCGATGCCATTTGTTTGTCGCTGCTGTGTAATTTCCCCCGCTCTGCGCATGAGCCGCGCGGCAATTAGTTTGGCTGCCGCTGCAACTGGTAATTACGACGGTATTGTAAGGACGCCGCCGCGCAGGTAACTCAAATTTCAGGTGGGCGCGAAAAGAATGCAATAACACTGCAAGATGATACAACAACAACCATAAGAGAATAAAAGAAGATTGAAAATGGAAAATGATTGTCGAATTTTCTCGCGGATTTCCCCTTAGATTGCACACAGTCTCACTTTTTCATCCATTCTTCGCTTAAAAAACAGGGTACGCGCTTAAAAAATAGAAATCAGATATTAAAATTTCTGTAAAAAGTGCCAAGCGGCGGCAGCTGTCACGCTATAAGAGCTATAACAGCGCGATTGAGTGCTTTGTGCTGGGATGTGTGTGTGTTGCGCGCGATCGCGGCGAAAGCGATTGTTATCGGCTTCAGGATACACTTTGATTATACACTCTGCCACTTCGTGTGCTCGTCTTTTGTGTTGCGTGAAGAATGCCTAACTGTTCCTTTGCCGGTGTGCGTTCGTTTTTTATCGGCGCTGTCAGGTGGTTGTAGTTTTTCAAATTTGAATCCTTTGTTTAGCATTTACAGTTAGTCTGTGCATAGCGAATGGCATCCGTGTGAAACGGTGAAAAGAAATCACTAAATTATGTAATTGCGCATTTCTGAAGCGTAATGTGAGAAAATCCACGAAGATGCTTTGTTATAATGTGAAAGTACCGCTATGCTTCAATTTTAGCTGAACTGCTGCCGTTGTGGCTGCTGTGACAGGATGTAACACCTCAGCGGCAGATGAGTGATAGCAGAACGGTTAACTGTAAAATGCCGTGTGTTTAGTTTGAGAAAAAGAAACTTAGATTAGAGGAGTTAAATTAGACAGACTGCGACAATTGTAAGTTCGTTAACTGAATGGATCTCCTGCTAAAGTACCAGCTGGCTTTTTCTAACTGTGCACTGCCGCTATAAAATTAATTTCAGTGTTGTAATATATTTACCAGAACAACAATGGTACTAAACCATCAGCTGTTTTGTCTCCTTGTTTCTGAAACCTTGCCTTTTTAGGAAATATTCGTCTTTTGAAACAAACCAAGTAGACACCCCCTTCTCGACTTTGGCTTAGGAATAGAAGTGCTGCTCAGCCAATGCGTGTGCCATCGCTGAAAACAAATAGAAATCGACAGCAGTCAAGTCTAGTGAATAGGCGGGTGGGCTAACAGTTCCCATCCAAGTACTTTGATTATAACCTGAACCGATTTTGCTATATTTGCAGGTGCACTGACGTGAAAAAAATTACTTTGCCCTGTCTTCTGGCCTGTTGTGGTCGCTTTTCGAACAATACATGGTTCAAATTGATCATTGTTTGTATGGATCGGATAGAATTAATACTTTCACCGGGTTGTAGGAGATATACCACACGTTTCTTTTTCCATAAAATACAGAACATTGTCTTCTTAAACAAATCGATTAGTTTTTGCGGTCGATATTGACGCTTGTCCCGGATTAACCAATGATTTTCTGTGTTAGGATTCTTAAAATTGAAAGGTGAATTTTGTCCATTTCATCTCCTTCAAATCTTTACCGAAGAGGGCCGTATCCATAAAAATCTGTGCTTTTAAATCGTCGGTGGACATTTAGATACCTCGTTGATAGTGTTGGGATATCACAATTGGATTTTTGGCAGACATTTTTACAAACAACTTAAAATTTCGGGACTTTTTTTTAAATAGTTGTAATCGAAATAAAATCCTTCGTTTCGGCCTTTAAGAACTGCATCTCAAAAAATTGTTTAAAGTCATAATGCATTGATTCTTTCCGACTGTTTTGCAAAAAATCAATTCAATTCATTTTGCAAATTCAAAAGTCAATGTTCTGGTGCTGTTTTCAGTGATTTAGTTCATAAAAACCGAATCGAAGAAGATCTTGAAGGCTACGCGTATTATTTCTAGGGCCGAGAAAGCATTTTATTAGTCGGGCATTCCCTTGAAGAGGACGAAATCGTTATATAAGAGTAAACAAGGAAGTTGGGAAGATCTTATCAAAGACTGAAATATACCTACTTATATATTATTCTGAAATATTTTCCCACTTCACGCCTAGTTATTGCAAATTAATTTTAGATCCCCCGAATCAATATGTGAATTTTTGAGAAGATTTTTCATAATAAAAATACTGTGCAATGTTTAAAGTTGTCTTCCTAGTATTAGAATGTCAAGGGATAAAAATTTATTTTTTCGCATTTATACACTCTGAAAAGGTTTATGGGGTATTTAAGCTGTCCTTATTACGAATTTGAGTTAAAAAATATTATACTCGTATTTAAGTAAATGACGTTGCATCGACCCCTACACTCCTTGACTGTAAGGAACGATATTATAGGTACAGTATATAGAGTAAGCTTGCAAAAGCAATAAATGAGCCTCTCACTTTATATAGTTTTGAAAATCTTGAATCTAGTATACCTTTATTTGGGCAGCTGCTTGAATTAGAAATCCTAACGCCATCTCTTCGACTAGCCATACAACTTGGATTTGGTATCGGAGTTCATATTAACCTTCCTCTATGCGAAAAACTTGTTTCATCGTCGATTTTTGAACAATTTTCGCTTCCCTCAAATATATAAATAGTATAGCAAAGGTTGCCAGAGACTGTCTGCGATTCAAGATTATTTTTATAGAAAAACAATTTTTACTCAATTCCTCTTATTGCTAAAACTAATAAAAAGCTTTTTTGTCGCTTTCGAAGTCACATAAAATAACTGTACTTTAAGAAACCGTTCCCGACATGGAATATACTTATAGTATATCCATAAGTAAACAAGAACCGTAAAAGCGCTCAAAGGGCCGGACATTCACTCTTTCCTTCACTGATTCACTTCACTTTTCTGCGCTGCATGAGTATGAGTATAAATATATATTTACCGTATGTCTGCTTGATTTTTTTGGAGAACAAAAATAATAACAACAATTCTACACTTACTTTTTAGGCGTCTTTAACTCTCTTTTTCATTTCATACAGCAAGAAAAAAATATAAAATTACAAAAAAAATAACAAAAAATCAGTGAAAAACTCTTCTTTCGCCTCTTTTTCGGCCGCCAAAATTTCAATCCAAGCTTACAGCGCATACATACACAGCTATATGCATAACACTGCCTCTGAGCGCAGTCAGCGGAGGTCAATAAACTTAATTTTTGACCATTGCGTGCAACAACAACATCAAAATAGTACAACAATTTTGAGGCTCTGCTTTTGACGAAGTTTGCTTACGCTTCTTCTGCTGCTTGGTTCCGCTCGTCTTGGCCGCGCTCGTCTTGGCCAGCATTTGTGCGTGCGGCGCGCGCTTATTTTCGGCGTTCGTTGAACTCATCAAGCGCGTTAAGCAACCTCAGTAATAAGCGCTGCGTTGTTGTAATGTTGCAATGCACAAATCCAAGCCCAATTACACCAATACCAGAGGCAGGTATTTATGTATATGTGTATGTATGCATGGCGGTTGCGTTGCCATTAAAATACCGCTCGTTTTGGTGGGTTTGACACGAAAGACTTAAGCAGCGAACTTGCTTTGTTTATTTTACTTTACTTCGCTCAGCGCTGTGCTGCATACTTAATGTTGTTGTAATTTGTGTATAAGCTTTATTTTTGTTTTTATTATTTTTATCCGTTAACCGCTCCAGAGCTTCTGTATTGCATTTTAATTAAATTATTGACATGAAATTGATTTATGTGAGTGTTGGGCGAGCAGTGAAATTGAAGTGAAGCGCGTAATGATGGGCGGTCCGTGCGCTGTTTCGTGCAAGAAAGTGGGAGCTGTGTTTTTATATAGAAGAACTTTCTTAAAACTGTATAAATAATTTTTTTTTTTAATATTTTTATATATTATATTAAAATATATTGTTGAGAACTGCGCTTTATCATATTAAAGAGATTATTTCATATAAAATGTTGATGTCTTTTCTGGGTTGATATTACCTTGGGTAAAATTTGGTTTTAGCCCTTGAAATAACGAAGACCGTGAAAGGTTAGTTGACATTTTTATATTCTGGGATGATTTTTCATAAAAATGAATTTTTTGTTTCAAAGCCTCAAAATTTCGCAGACATTTTTTCCAGAAATAGGCATTCCCTAGTAGACTTCACTATGGCAAAGAGATAAGTCCCTAAAAGAAAACCTTCGTTATCAAACTATTATATTTCCTTTCATATGTTATTTGATTGGAAGGCAATCTGTGTTAATCTTGAAAAGCGAAGCAACCCCATGGAAAATAAAGAAAAGCAAATAAGGCAGTCCTAGATTCTGTAATTGAGCATTTTATACATACTCTCGCAATTTAAAAAAAAAAAGAAACAAAAAACAGAAGTATGGAAATTTTTTATTGTTGTTATTATTTTGCAAAATAATTCAACATGCATTAGTCGAAGAAACCAAATGCATAAAAACCAAATTTGATATCTTATCAACTTATACTTGTATGTTGTTGGTCAGACTGACTTATGAAGAAAACATCAACCAAAGCATGGGAAGGCCCATATATTGAGCGATATACAGTATAACGCCAACCGGAAATTCTGTTATAGTTCTTTTCGGTTTTCTTATTAAGGGTGATCCATTTCGGAGTTCCCTACTTTTAAAAAAAAAAATCATTGAAACTTCATATCAAATGGGGGAATGTTCATTATCATTTGAAGAAACTTTCTTTGGTATTTTTTTTTTTTTTTGAAGATTATCTCTTTCAAATGTTGGCCTCAGTTACGTCTCAGATGATCAACCCGTTCAGTCCAATTTTCAAGGACTCGTTCAAGCATTTCGATGAGTAATTAGCGAATGTTTTGCTCCAAGGCCTGGATAGAAGCGATATTGTCCGCATAGACTTTAGACTCTAAATACCTTCACAGGAAGAAGTCTAACGTTATTTTCTAATAAAATTTCAACTTTTGAATTTGTTCTGGTTGCTCTTCGTCCAAATGTGGCAATTTTGCTAGCTTACAAAGCCACTGAGCCATAAATGGACCTCATTGCAGAACAAAATTGGCACGAAATAGTCGGATCTGCTCAAAAGCGAAGAGATGTCGCATGGAAAGGTCCAGCGACTTCAGTTCTTACACAAGCCGTAATTTGCAAGTTTTCAATTAAGTTTTCGACGTAGAATATGCCAAGTCGTTCCGTACGTCAATCCGAGTTGATGCGAATGGCGGTGAATCGACTCTCCACGTTCTACGTGAACACTATCAGCTACGGCTGCTATATTTTCTTCACCGTGTGCTGGACGTGGACTATTCGGTCGAATATTATCCAGTAATGAATGCTGGACCTCAAGATGGGTAATGGTGTTGCGAATAGTACGCTCAGTCGTACGATTATATTAACTTTAAGGGTCTAAACCAGTGTAACGTATAAAAATTAGGCGATTTTCGTGAATTCTTTTAAAAGAAACTACGAGATTGAATATTTCGAACTTCTTTGAACGTAATAAGTTATATTAGCTACATTTTAAGATTTTTTTTTACAAAAATGTTGAAAAGTAACGGAGTTATGGGCTGTCCTCGAAAATGTCAAAAAAAAAGTGCTCCAACTGCTGACATGATTCCGGCCGAATGAGTAGCTGAAACCAAAAAATTCAAAAAGTTTATTAAACTAAAAGATATTTCTTACAATGACATACGATCTTTGAAAAATATCGAAAATTAACAAAATAGTGTAGTTTTGAAAAAATTATCATTTTTTATGAAAAAAATTATGGGTTTTGTAATGCCAAATTGGCAAATTTCAACCAATCAAAAAGATCGTAAGTAATTGAAAGCAAAGTTTGATTTTGATAACTTCGTTGATGTTTCATTTGTATACGGAAGCTGAAGTAATCTGATGGAATATGAAAGTTTATTATATGCGAAGTAGGCGTGGTTGTCAAACCGCTGTCATCCAAAAACTATTTTACAGTGTATTGCGTGGTTACTTTACAAAAACCTGACCAAAGATTTTTTTTTGTCTAAAGTGTCACACTGATATAACACGTTATATTCTGAATACATTGAACAAAATCCAATGCATTGAAGAAAGTCTCTAGAATATCTTGCTGGTACGATTTTGCCCAGTTTTGACCCCTCTTCGACAGAAGTGATGAGGTGTAACCTCTGTGCAGTAGACTCTCGCCAAACCATTACAGTAGCTGAACGGTGAAAACGTTGAACGTTTGGAATACCATTTTTTGCGTCCTTTGGAAAGTTTTGCACAGATTTTGTTGTTTTCCTTATTAAAAAGTGCTTCAACAGTGAAAATGTTTTCATCTGTAAAAAGTGTTCCTAAAGCAGCCGCTTGTCAGAAATTCGATTTTCTAAGCTCTTATTGATAAACAAAAGCAAGCAGTCAACTGATTATTATAAATGAGTGGGCACTGCATATAAGTTATAACAAATAACTGTTATTTATATTAATGAAATAATGCTAATGCAAAGAATTCCTTTGCAACAATCTAATCAAAGCAAGCCTTTCAAGCCCGCCCTCGCCTTAAAACCGAGTACTGTGACATTCCAAAGAAGCACACATGCTAAATTAAGTGACGAAAGATGAAAATGCAACGCAAAATGAATTTAATATGAAATAAACAAACAAAATTTCACTGCTACAGTTTGCAGGCCACAAGCGGCTGGGCAGCGCTGCCTTCTCAGCCTTTCACGCGCCCAACCTTGACCATAATTTCAACGCTTAGCGACTGTGTGACCGGTAGCCGGTGCAGACAACAAATAGTCAGTAGGTAAATATGGTGAAAATTAGTGCACGAAAGGGTTAACGAGCGCTGCCGACTGTCTTTGCCTTTGTGAATACCATATTAAAGTGTTTGTGTGTATGTTAGTGAGTATGTACATCTGCGTGACACGCCGCTGACGTTTGTCCTCGCACATCTTGAAAAGGGTTGGCCATAATCGCCGCGCTCTTCGCTACTCCGCTGCATTGTACTTCATGTGTGCTGTTTGTTGTTTGTTTTGGCGCGAGCGGCAACAAAGCCAATTTTATGGTCAAACAGCAGGACACAAAGCAACGCCGTGTCCTTGCTTTAATTGCGCGCTATTTAAGGTGATTTTGATTTTATTATTCGTCTTTGTTACAGTTGCTCCAGTTGTAGCACTGCTTTTGTTGTTTTGGTTGCTTTGTGTTGGCGTTGAATTTGCATGTCGAAAATGAAAGGATTTGTTTGTCAAAATTTCGAAAATTCTTGCAAGTCGCAGTTGAAGTATTATATATTTCCTGGAAAATTTTCCAACAGGTTTCAAATTTTTGTTTTTTTTGTATTTTAATTTGGAATTATATTTTCAAATACTTTCCAATTCCATAACTGAAATATTTTAAAAATTTATATCAAATAACAGCTAAGCCTGTTTGTTTTGCCGGACTTGTTTCGTATTATCCTGCAAAGGACTCGAACTCTCTGACTTTATCTCTTCTCTGACTTCGGCTAAGCGTTGCTTAGTTTATTTTCTTTGGTGACTTTTGCAATTTCTTCTACACAAATCTGTTGCTAAATAAACAGTCTTCCACAATTTACTCGTACAGGATTTATTTTCAACTTTTCGTCTAAGCACTTCCTGCAAAAACATACTTTTCCGCTTAGCCTAGTCAAGTTAATCGCGTTGCCGCGCCAGCTGTCATTGTGTTCGGCTTCGTAGTCGCACCGGCAATCAATTCTTTCGAATTTTTCTTCCAAACACTTGTTCGATTCCTGACTTTGCCGCTACTTCTCTGCGATGCTACTTGCTCGGCAGCAGTTGTAATTATCTTGTGGGAAAATTTTCGATTTCCTCCACTTCACTTAATCAATTTATGCTTCCTACCACTTTCGGTGTTTTTTTCGCTGGCTTTCCCTTATTAAAGCGCCGTTATTATGTCATAAAAAATGCATTACGTCTTTTTCCGAATGAAGCGTGAAACCTTTCCAGCCTACACGCTATTTTACGCTCTTCACTCAATTTCGTTTATTTATCTATTTTGCCCCTTTTTGGCCGTCCGTCCGCGGACACACAAGTTCTCACGCAATGAAGCGATCGAAGAATACCTGCCACTGCCATTCGTGTAATGCGTGAAAAAAACAATAATTTCGTATTGTCTTATTTGCTCGGTGAGTTTTTTACCCTTCATTCATCCTTCATTCCGTAAAAAAGGCAACAACTGTTCTATTAAGGATTGCCAATGAATACACTTTTTTTGAGGAAAGGAAAGATGTTTTGAGGGAAAACATGGGTTTTTGATGATGTGGAAAATATTTACGTTATCACTGAAGTCGTCGGAAAAATATTGGATCAAGAGACATAAGTAAATTTCAGATCAGAGTAGAGTTTCTTTTCATTACTTAGGATCAAGAAGTAGCATTAAGGGTAAAATTCGAGGTTTTTATTAATTTAAGGCCCTGTTCTGTATCAATGATCGAAAGTGTATATATAAGAACACTGAAGATGAACTAGGATGTCTTGTTTAAATTGATCAAACCAAGTAATCGACTTCTAAAACATTCCACTTTAAACCATTTAACTATGGAGCACATCTCTTTTAAAAAGTCTAAGCCCAATAATATAATTATTCTAAAGGTAGATGAGCTACCGAATAATATTAAAAGAAAGAACAGGCCATTTAATACCCAAAAATATTTTTGAGGGTATGCTTGAGAGTTTCGGTTCAATTACGAAAACTACTCAGAGGAAAACTATTAGCTACCTAAAACCGAGGCATAGAGTTTTTGAAAAGCAAGTTGAGAAAGTTGTATTTTACTCAGTTGGAAACCGACGTCTGACAAAGGCCTCTTCGAACAACGAAATTTAAACCTAAACGCTCTAAAAACTCTAAGCAATTAACTCGAATTTAAGGTTTCCTGTTTTTGTGAACTTCGAAGTAGTTGCGTTTAAGTTTTTGAAGGTTTGTGAGTCGATTAATCAATTTAGACAAGCCCGTCTTCTCTATTTTCCTTGGAACTACAGCCATGAATCGATGAGGGCGGAGATCATTTAACTTCGTCGTATAATAGGATGGGAATAATTAGGGACTTATAGAACGTAATTGTCACTTGTCAATAGAGAGTCCTGCAGCTTCCAAAATAGCATCTGTTGACAAAGCGTTATTCCGTGGTTTTATGCCTTAGATTGGTGATATTTGTACTGTTTCGAGATAGACAAGCTGCTTCACCTTTTAAATCTATAACTGCAGCGACTTATTGTCCATTTATTTAGTCATGTTGTTATAGCGGCAGAATTCTGCAGAGTAGACAGTCCTAGAATGGATAAAGAATCCGGGTCCTTTCCGGTTACGTAGACCCGACTCTCTCAGAAACGCATTTACCGGGTGGACCATCTAACGTTTTAATTTGAATTATCTATATTTCGAGTTGAAAACGTCAAATACCATTCGGAATGTGACAGATATTCAGTAAAAAGTCTAAAATTTACGAAATGGGTCGCTATTTACTATTCTACAGTTCGCAGATTGGGCAGAAGATCGTCTGCTCGAGGATGGTCAATTTTACCGAAAAATCATCTTTTCGGACGAGGCTCATTTCCACCTCGATGGTCGATTTGGCGCACAGGACAGCGCTACATGCCATACAGCAAACGCTACACTCAATCTTTCTTATCTTCGAAAATCGCATCAGCAAAAGAGGTGATGTGAATTGGCCTCCCAGAAGCTGCGTTTTAACTCTGTTGGACTATTTTCTGTGGGGAGCTGTTAAAGAAAATGTTACGCCAACCATCCAGAAACAATTCATGGACTGAAGTACGAGATTCAAGCTGCTGTAGCTGCCATAAACCTGAAACCATCAAAAAGTACTCCAAAATTGGGTGGAACGGATAAGCTACTGTAATCTCAGCCGTGGTGGTCATTTGTCCGAAATTGTTTACCACAAATAAATGTATAAAACAACCTTTTAAATAAATGACCTTTGAAAAATATGAAGCCGTTTTTTTATTGACTTTTTAAATTTAAAATTTTATATGGCCCACCCTGTATTTTGTCATCTTCTCGTTCAGCAACAAGCTAACCTCTTTTTTACCTTTTTCGAGATTGTAAAATCAAATAGCACCTATGTATTAAATCTCATTTGGAATATCTTAAAAACTGACGAAAAGTTTTTACAAGCCCTAAAAAATTTCGCCCTAATTCGCGGGCTCAAACCGGATTTAGACTTATAGTCTCTTCGGCAAAGTTGTTTAGAATGAGCCATAGAACATTTACCGAATACGCGATTTTCCATTTTTTGTCTCGTAATCTCTGTAAATCGATCCGCTCTAATGCTATGAGCATATGTCACTGTGTTTTACCAAATTCTCTGTACAGAGATGATTATTTTGCAAAGTGTTTTCAAAACTGGCATGCTAAGGATTTATTAGGACTCTACATAAAATTAAGAATTAAACACATTTTTCACTGTTCCCTCTTTCCACAATGTCGTCCCTCATATACAACCAAAGAATCAACACTGCCAATCATTTCTATTACAACTGCCAATCTTCTCTCAATCAACAGATATCGTATAACATATTCGCTGTGCATGTTCACCTGACGTCATCATTATGGTAATACATATGTACCTGCTGTGGCCTTTACCCTTCCTCATCCCTACTTCAACAACAGAAGCACACACATGCACAAATTCAACGAATGTGAAGGGGAATAAAAAACATGCCGCAGCATAAGACAGGTAAGTAACTGTGCTGGTGTATACAAATATTTACGCATGCGCATCCTTTCACATAATGCCAGTGGAAGGGGCACAGTGTAAATACAAGAGAAGACGACGCACAGCTTCGGCTGCCGGGCTTAGATGGCAGCGTGTTGCAAACGAGTGAGCATGCAATTTAATCCTCTTCCGTTGTCAATCAGTCGACGAAGTGGCATAGACATTTAGATGTTTGCTTTACAGCTGTATGCATGTATATGTGTATGTATGTGTGATAGCAATTGTTTGGCAATTTGCCAGCTCATCATTTCAAACTGCTTAAGGTTTAAATCTCATTTCGGTAGAATGAAAATATTTTCTCAAGAGGATCATGAGGCAGCGGAAAGTAAAAAGGCACATGGACGCGCATACAGTCATACATATGTATATGTATATATACACATACATATAGAAGAATAGTTAGAAATGCCTGGAAGAATTCTTCAAGTCGCTTGTGTGTGTGTGTGTGCAACGAAAGGATTACGGTAAATATATTGTTTTAGCACATTGTTGTTGTTATTGTTGCCGCTCGCTTTGTGGTTCTTGCTATTGTTGTCATGCTTCTATTTGTTGTTATATGTTTTCACTTCGTTTTTGCATTTGCACGAATATACGAATTGCCAACTTGGCGAAAGGAAGACGTGCGGAACGCGCAAGCGCAGGCATTTACTTGCCGTGCGATATCACCTTGAGTCCATAAGACCGTTTATATGCATATATGAGTGCATGTATGTGTGTGAGACGAAATCATTTCGGCACAGGGGTGTGAATGTGGAGGCGGTCACCGGCTGGCATGTGGTGTGTGGCAACTTCCTATGAAATGCCTCTACTGCAAGGGCGGGGGGTGGAAAGGATTTCTAATTTCTTTCGCTTATATTTCTGCTATGCCTTAATGTGCATGTTTTGTTGTTGTCTGTTTACCGAAATTCCTCTTTCATTCATTTGCATCTCCATGTAATCCTTTCGCTAAGTCCTTTATGCATAAGTATGTGTGTAAAAGGATTTGTTACGCTACCAATTGTTTGCATTTGCATGCCAGTATTCTTGCTACGTTCATCATCTTGCTCGCTGCCAGCTTTGTTGTAGTTCACGCTCATTTAACAGCGGAAATGCTATTCAAATTTGCTTGTGCGCATCAATTTTGATTGATTTATGAAAGGATATGCGCGCCGTTAGGTTGAAAAGCTAACTGTAAATTGTTCAATTTGAATGAGTTAAGCGACTGACAGTTGCTGCTTTACAGCATAGCGGTTTAATCACACATTCACGTATGATAGCAATCACAGATGCTGCTTCACGCTCCATCTGCCGCGCCATCCGCTGCTCTCGCTAAGAAAATCTCCATTCAATGCCGGTTTCACACAGAACAGTTATGATGTAAGAAGCACACGCATTATGTGTTTTGAGCATATGCTTATTAAATCTGAATATTAATGAGTTAAGCTAACGGTACTACTGGTTGAAAAGGGTAGTCATTGCTGCGGTTGCTCGTGGGGACAGCTGGTGGCTATTTAACACTACGGTTGGATCTTTAATAGTTGTTTAAGTAAAAGAAGTAGAAAACGGCTACCAATAACGTCAGCTGCCTAAAGTTGATTAACTATTACTTTAATTTAACAATAATAAAGGCTTAGAACACATAACTTGCATAGACTTAACAGATTCACACATATAGAAGTCGGATAGTTCCAAGTGTGAGGAGCACTGGCCTAAAAATTCTTACAAACATGCTAATATCTTCAAAACTGTTTACCGGATTCCTTAAGGAGGTATGCCTGTCATAATACAATATATATTGGTATAGTGCCTTTATATATTTCTTTAGGTTAGATATTTTCCCTCTGGTTTTAAACTAATTTTGGCTTGACTAGACGACTGCATCCAGTAAAACGACTTAGGTCAGGTGATGTTAGATGGCTGATCAAAGATCGCAAGTGGACTGCTATATGTATTCGTTTGTGAGGCCATAGAAAAAAAGAACTTCTGTGTTCGAGCTTATAAAATAGCAAAACGGTTAGTAGCTAATACAAATTTGCTTTTAATTTTCATTCTCGCCTGCTACGTGGGATTGTTTAAGTGTTTCCACCTCATCTTCTTCCATATAGCTTCTGTGGATGGTGTCTCGTAGGATTTCCAGCTTTTCTAAGTGGATGCCAATAGGACAGTGCCCCATTAACAGCCCCAAAACTTTGCAGAGGCTAGCCATATTGAGGGCAAGGTAATAACAAGATCTTTAGCGATCAATCTTGGGCCAAAATGCTTTTACAACAGCGCATGTACCAATGGAGGCCCGGCGGTGAACATGCTTTCGGGAAGTCCAGCTATCTAGTAATAGAATACAAGAGGATACCTAAGCACCGATCCGATCTCATTCTAGCAAAAGCGGTTCTAGGGTGCCTTTTCTTGCTAGCTCATCAGCTTCACAATTTCCTGCGATTCCGCTAACGTCCGGATACCTCGCCGATATATGGGTAGAGAGGGAGTCGCACTTAACAAAGTTTGATATTAAATGACTATTTTTTGCATGGTGTGCATATGTATGTAAAGTATGTCGGAATCACGTGTGGATAGATAGTAGAGATTAAGTGATTTAGAATTATGCATTATCTATAATGCTATAATGCGAATGGAACTACTGTTTCTAGAGGTAAGCCGAGTATTCTATATGCAATATAAAATATTGACTTCTGGTGAAAATCAAGAGGGATAGGAGATATTGTTGAGCACACAGGCTTTCTTC
Source organism: Bactrocera dorsalis (assembly GCF_023373825.1). Lineage (NCBI taxonomy): Eukaryota > Metazoa > Arthropoda > Insecta > Diptera > Tephritidae > Bactrocera > Bactrocera dorsalis. The sequence continues at coordinate 17,421,790 of NC_064307.1, read as the reverse complement.
TGCTCAGAAGTGGCGATCCGTTGGCTAAGTAAATTATCTGATACAATAATGGATATAGATACATTGTGGACACCCCATAAATTGTATACCAAGTCCATTCATCTGTTTGTATGCGAAATAATCTCTCAGTTTTTGAGATATTTTTTTTTTTGTGTTTTAGTAAATTTTGAACATGTCCTACACGAGTAGAACTCAAGAAACTGCTAGTCTATCGTAAGAATCTGTAAAGACGACTTTTTTTATTTGATAAGGTGTCTTCACGAAACTTAGCATTAACTTTTGTTAACGAAACGCATAAATATATGAAGAAATTTTCCAGATCAGGCTACTATAGCATATAGCTGCCATACAAACTGAGCGATCCAGTTCTCGTTTGGAAACTACGAAGGGTATACCAAAGTCCGACCACCGAAGCTGACGTATTGTATTGATTTTTTCATAAAAATTGCCTTCTTTAAAGACAATAATAAATATTATTTATAAGAAACTCAAAACTTAAAAAGAGTGAAAGACAAACCAAAATTTTACTAGATGTGTATGGGAATGAGGATGTTTTGAACTTTTCTTTGGGTGTGTTTTTTTTTACGTGGCGGGTACCAAACCCAGCGTACAGCCCTAAGGAGGGATGATACGTCTTCTCACTTTAGTTCGCCTTAAAACGGATGGTTTTTGGCTATCCAGAAGATACTTGGTCAAAGACCGGAAGTCGTGAGCTGCTTGAGTCACATGTAAAAGAATCGTTTTTGGCCACTCCCAAGTGAATGGCTCTCAGAGAACTTTGCTCACTTGTGTAAACTTCTACACATGGCTTCAGCCTCCATTGGAACGAGCAGATGATTAATAACTTACGAATTCTCTGGCATCTTTGCTAACCAACTTTAGCAGCTAGTAATCTAAGTCCATCTCACAGCATATTATTGTAGTGAAAAGTCAAAGCAATCATGGCTATAAAGCTTTCAATACAACATTATATATTTCCATTTAGCGTATTAGTAGGCCAAACACTTGTAAAAATTCCCCAAAGTGACTCATGCAACACACATAACACATTCCCTTTTCTTGTTGATCAAAACAAAAAATGGTTGAAAAGCAAAATGATAAAAATTAAGAGAAAATTTCTTTTCGCAGAATTGCAGCACTGACTAATTTCGCCGGGTTCAGTAGCCCCGGAAAGCCCAAACACCGAGTGGTAAACAAAAATTGCTAAGCGAAGACTGAAGGAGAGCACCACGCTGCAAGTTGGACCCATTTTAGCGCCACCTCAGCGCAGAGTGAACCGTTATTTGTCCAAATGGCAATTGAGTCGGACAGTTGGCCGAAAACAAACGCTGTAAACACATTGTAAACAAATATTATTAGTGACGTGGACATGCGGTGCTACACAGCAAATGACATGGATTCAGAACGTAAGAACGTAAATATATTTGTGAGTTTGTATATACATATTTACATGTAAGGAAAAATAAAACAGTTATTACGTACGCACATTCGTTTGCAAGCTTAGCGCTACAAGCATATAGCTATGTAAGAGTCAGTATGGGTGTGTGTGTGTGTCACCTGGCATTCTCAGTCGCGTATGCGACGAAGCGACGAAGGTTCGTTGGCTCACCGTTTGGTTGCTGTTCAGTTGGCTGGTCGTTCGCTTCTTGACCCATTTACGCCCGATCGTGCGTTTGCGGTGTTGAACGTGCCACCACCGGTGTACAACAACAACAACAATAGCACAGCAACAACAACAATCGTCCAACTCCAACGCTCGCTTAATAGCCAGCAAGTTTTACGTTCTCTTCGCCTGTTTTGTTATTTTTCCACTTGTTGCTGTAGTTGTTGTTGTTGGCGCAGCCGTGTTCTTACCGTAATTCTTCGGCAACAAGAATGTTCTACCAGATGACAGCTATATGGTGCGTTGGTATGTATGTGCGGTGACCAATGTGAAAATAGGTGAAATAGCTCAAGTGGGAGGGTAGAAGAGTGCGAAGCAAAGCAACGCAGTCACGTTGATGAGTTGATGAATGATGGGCGGACACTTTGGGCAGGGGGAAAGTACATACACATGCACATACATAGATTTATGTTCTAAAGTGAATGGCGCTTAATTTGAAGTTTTGATTTTGTGTTTTCGAAAAGTGGATTGTGTTTATATGGTAACAAATAAGAAGCAGAGCAAGCCGTGTGCATCACCAGCTCTCGTTGAGCCGTGTGTTCGAAAAATTCGAAAAATTCGAGTTTGTAGAATTTGCTATTGTTGTTATTTTTTATGTTTTTTGATCTATTACAATACATATAACATTTTAGCAGGAAAAAAAATTATTGAATATAAACCGGAAATGGACATAAACCGGAAATATAAACCGGAAACGGATACAAAACGAAAGTAAATATGAGCCGGAAACGGATACTTCTCCAGAGAAAGGTAATCAATATTGAAAAATGTTCGAAACATTTTTTTTAAATATATTTTTGATACGGATCATCGAACATCATTATCTTAAAAGTAACGGTAATATTTTTCATTATGAATGCAAGTGCGCTAAATATCTGTCCATAGCTGTATATTTTGTCGTTGTTACAAATTTAGTATTATTAAAAAAATATACATTTTCCTTTGGGTAAAGTTCTAATCATCTTCAAACTTCAACAAAATTTAAACCGGAAACCAATATAAAGCGGATGTTGAAATAATTCATAACCTGATAAAGCTTTAAATAAATTCGTTTTGGAATTCGTTTCATAAACAAATAAATTATGTTTGAAAAATTTTAGATTTTGTAAACTTAATTTTTGTAATTGTAAATTTTTCGAATTCGAATCTTTTCAACTTATGCTAATTAAACTTCCATTAGGGTCAGAGAAAGGCGCAGCAAAAAAAAATTCAGTAATAATAAATTATTTGTTGTTGTAATGGAGTAATATAGCAAATTTAATTGTTTTGGGGAATAAAGTATAGGCCGGAAGTCAATATAAACCGGATGTGAATTTAAACCGGAAGTTGTATTTTTTGCTTTTTATAATTTTTTTGTTGTTGTAAACTTTTTATTCCATTACAGTAAAAAAAAATTTTTTGGGAATAAAGTATGAGCCGGAAGTAAATACAAAACGGATGTTGGTATAGACAGGAACCGGGTATAGTTTCGAATCTTTTCTCTATATGAAAACTAAACTTTCATGAGGATCTGAAAAAGTTGCAGACAATTTGTTGTTTTAATTTTTTTGTTGTTGTAATTCATTTGTTCCAATATAATAAAATAATCAATACATTTGTCGAAATAAAGTACTGGCGAGCTTCAAACCGGAAGTCTATATAAAACAAAAACAAATATAAACCGGAAGTTAATACAAACCGGATGTAGATATAATCCGAATACAAACTATAATTTTTCTCAAAACTCAACGGTGATAAGCATTGAAAAATGTTGTCCTTATTTTCAATAAATTTTTAAAATATTTTTGTTAAAAAGAACCCCTGAAAAATCGATCAGCAGAAATTAAAAAAAAAAATATGTTATTTTCTTATATTCTTACAACCGTTATATAAGACAACAAAAATTCAATTCAATATAATATTTGCTGATTTCGAAAATATTCTAGAAAAATTGCACTGAAATATCATACCAAGTTTCCCAACTGTGAAGTGCGCTTCTAAGTGTCTGCTCTTTCATAGATCATTTGCTCACATTTACCGTATTAAATTGAGCACCGAAAATTTTATTAATACCAAAAGACCAAACTTCATAAAAAATTTATTTATTTTTAATTTCCGCACAGTCAATTTGTATATATTTGAAAAATTTATATGTGTAAATATATGTATATAACTGCTTCAAATCGCTCAGAGTTCAACGAACGGAGTTGAACTCGAGCGCACCATTTCTGCACAGAAACGAGTATTATTTACCAGAAAAATTCTTTCTTTCACTAACACACACACAAACAAATAAAAGTGCACGATCGCATACAAACACACACACGCCATGCAATTGCAACTGTATACTTTATTAAAAAAATATATATACATATATAGGAAAGCGGGCGTGGGGGGAGCGGTGCAGCGGTAGCAATATCTACCATATACTCGTGTATGTGTGCGTGTATTTGTGCAAATTTGCACTATGGCAGACAATGCACGTCTTCGACGCAGACCCGTGTCTACTTTCGTTGCAACCAGTTCTGCAACAAAGAGAAAGGCTTTCTCTCCAAATCGCGTGTGTATTTGTAAGCGCTAACAACGTTGACGGCGAAGAAATGCAGCAATGCAGGCCCGTTGCAAGTTAGCAAGCGCAAGCGGTCGAGCAACGGCGCTGCGTTTTTACTTGGCGTTTGCAATTTCCTTCTTTCTACGCTTTTGCATTTGTTGTTTTGTAAAATTTAACGTTTTTATTGTTGTATACTTTATTTTAAAGTGTGGTGTTGAAGAATTGTTCAGATCTGCAGTTAGTATTTGGGACTATACTAAAGACTTAAGACACGAACTTGCTTTATAAAAACGTATGTATATATAACATAAGTACATACATATTTGTACATACACATATAACATACATATATATACTATATATTTTTAAATCAGCATGTGAAATGCAAAAGAATGTACCATCAAAAAATTCAAAATTAGGTGATATAACCATTTTATAAGCAAACCTCGATTTTTTTTCCAATATGAGTACGGTATAGTAGCGTTTTTCCTTGGCCTGTCAACCTATGAATAGGTAACGATGTATACCATATATATAACATAAAAAAGCGTTGATGATATCATCTGCAGGCATAAAACCCATGAATAAGAAACTCCGTTTTTTCACTTACTCAAAGAAAATCCTTTCTGTGGCCCACTGGCGGTTTCATGAAGGCAGAAAACATATTTTTTTCCGAACTCTTTCGAGCAGAATATTTATTACATATTCAGTATACCGAAGCAGAAGCACTCAAACTTATTGGTCGTTAGAAATGAAATATTGAAAAGCACTTGAGTTAATCTGTAGTTGGTAAATATGAAACCAAATTCTACTTGCGTTCCTGCCTACAGACGCATAGAAGGAAATCAGATGAATGATTGTTCCCATCAGGTTGACGGGATCAAGGTAAAGTTTGGTAGTGACTTCACATAATGTATAATAATGAAAATAGGTTGAAAAAGAGAGTAAAGGCTAAAAAGTCACGGATCACAGCAGACAATAGTTTTACTTGTGACTTCTGAAACACCCACTTTTCAGAGTAATGCCTCCCCTACACTTTTAAATTTCTAAAGAAAATCACAGTCCACTATTTTGAATGTTGAGTGTTGGGATAAGAGAAAGGCAGCCGAAAATTGAGGAGATCGTTACGCTTGCTCTAACTTGAGAAGGAATTATGCACAACCATTTTCAATAGAAAATTCACAAAAAATTCATTGACTAACACATTTACTAAAATTACATTTATTAGCTTAGTAGTTTAAGTTATACAAAAACCAGTTAACTAACGAGATTCCAGAGCTTCCATAACTTATGTGATATTTTTTCTAAGAGAATTATACACTTGGTTTTGAAAAATTAGTAAATAGCAAGAAAAAAAGGATTTAAACTCATGCTGTACCGCAGGTAAAATTATACCCTTCACAAATAAAAAATATGACCTCCCCACGAATTTGATATTAATCGTAATTTGTATGGCAGCCATATAACATAGCGATCTTATCTACACAATTTTCTCAGAGATTGTGTGTTGAATAATGATTTATGCGAAAATATAAAGTGTAATAAATAAATAAAATATAAAAAATAAAATCTCCGGCATACCAAAGTAAAATTTATTTTTTGAGAAAATATGTTTCTTCATTAGACTTCAAGGTGGTTCAAGTTGGATAGCACTTCATCAGTTTCTGTGATGACCTCCTCATTCGATAAAATTTTCTTCACAGCGATTATTGTTTTGAGATATGAGAACAAAAGTAGACGCTGTGGGCCAGATCTTGGGACTTAGGTAGATGAGGAAGGAACTTGAAGCTCAATGCATAAATTTTTGCCATCTTCACAGACTTCTGACACGGTGCATTGTCTTGGTAAAAAAGAACTTTTCTTCAAATGGGGACGTATTTTGACGACTTTGCCCTTCAAATGGTCTAATAATATTATGTATTAGTCGCAGTTGATGATTTTTCCTTTTGCAGGCTAAAAAAAAAAAAAAAAATATTTCATGCGCATCCCATAATACAGATGTCTTAACCTTGCCAGTCGACTGTTGCTCCACGCTTTGGAGGGGGTTTATCGTGTGCAGCCTACTCGGATGACTATCAATTAGACGTTCGTCGTTGTTTTTGGTGAAAAATTGGCTCTGGCAAGAACTACTTTGCTCAGAGCTTTCTCATACCAAAATATACGTGAATCATATTATCACGACCAGCGGATATCTGTCAACTCCAATTAACAGTCAATACAAAATTATTTTCTGAACTTTTTTTGATGTTTTCGTCAGTAACAACGTATTTTGGGTGTCCACTGCATTCACCGTCTTCGGTGTATATTTCACCACTTCTAAACTCAGCATACCAATCCCTGATGATTGATTTTCCTGGGGCAGTGTACGCAAACTCGTCGTCAAGCTAAATGTTCAATTGTATTTTTCGCCCTCAAAAATTAATATTATATCAACACGAGAATTACCTTTTCATCCCTTTTACTCATAATGTGATATCATTAACTCAAAATAATATCACACGGAGCATAATCCTGTGCATACGGTGGTTACTCGATGGTATTCATTGCGTTTTTGGCTTTAAATTCGGTCACAATCGCAGCTCGATGCGAAAAAATGTAGCTTTATCGAGATGAGTCGAGCAATAACACTTTATTTAGCCAAAATATCTACCAAACTCCATCGAACGGACACGCAAGAGATGTGAAGCTCTCTTGATATCTCTCTAATCTGGCCTGACGATTTTCAAGCACCATACTTCACTTTTTTTACTATTCTTATCAATTGAAGAGGTCGAAGCTCGTCCAGAACGAACCATTATTTCAACGGACTTCTCAATTAATCTGTTTTATACCCGAAAAGTAAAACAAAAATTGCAGCAACGCTTTAATTACCCTCACAGACTAAAACTCTAATTCAAAAGCCACAATAAATTAGACACAAAGTCAAAACTTGGCTAAAGCGATCGCATAGACACACAAGACATTCACCTTTCGACTTAAAAAACGCAACTCCATTTTTTTCCAACGATGGAGTAATACTAATGCACACACACGCACATACATACACATATGAATAGTTACATAAAAAGCGAAAAAGATGCCCAAAATGAGGTCTTTGAACTTCGAACTGCGCCAAAGCTCATCACAACAATGCAAAGGCAAAGAAAATCACCAAAAACATGAAAAAACAACAGCAACAAAAACACAAAAAACAACAACAACAAAATCACCAAAAAGAAATGTGTAGTAATGACAATGAAAAGTATGTAAATGATGGCGCTGATCACCATAATGATGATAATGGCGGAGAAGGCGGCTTAAACAACACAAACAATAAGCGCCAAGTTCTAATACATAATTTAAGCTGGAAGCCGAGCAGAGTTCATTCGCCTCGGTGAAGGTACGCACACAAACACATGCAGTTAACAAACATATATTTTCACACACACACACACACAAACAAACACACATTCACACATTTTTGGGCGTTTAGAAAAGCTACTAGACGCAATAGCCGACAAATAAAGCATATTTTAGAAGGGTTTTAGCTGGAACTTTTGTCTGTTACTTATTGTTGCTGTTTGTCGTTGTTGCTGTCGAAAAAGAAATGTGAAAGATTTGGTCATTAGAATAGCTTTTATGTAGCCAGATTAGAGCGGAGAAAAAAGCGAAAAGAAAGAAGACAGCGAAGAGCATTGACCGCTCAAACAAAGCAGTGGCACTTACCAACACCATCAGACCAAGACACACACACATACACATGCACACGCAAGAGGTCAAAACTCTATTTTTAGATTTATATAACGCATGGGCACTTGCATGCGTTTCTTTCTCCAAAAAACTGTCGTGCCTTCTACTGGCAGTTCAATGCCACTGCAACAACAACTACAACAATAGCTGTAAGTTTGTCTGGCTTACATAAAGGTCAAGCCTGCTTGATATGGAGTTATCATTGACCGGCAATTTGTTGTCAGCTGGTGGTCGCAGGAAATTATTGGAGTAAAGTGTGAAGTTATCGCTGGGAATCTACGGCTGCATATCCGCATTGAGTAAATTATAATTTTTTGTTTCTATTATCTTTATACTTCAAATTTTGAAGTTTAGAATTTCTTATTAAGAAATGAAATAGACAGTTTGTGAGCTTCAGAGGCACCTAGGTGTGGCAGCCTAAAAAACAATTTTTGGGAAACTCAAAAAAAAGTAATTTAGATATTTACAAATAGATATTTTAAGTCTAAATTTTTTAAGAAACTAAAATATTTTTATTGTTTATACGATAGATAATTTTATTAAATTTCTTAGAATAGGTTTTAAAGATGGAAGATCAAAAACAGTATTTTCGTCATATTTTACTGTGTTATTATAAAAAGGGGACAAATACAGTTCAAGCAAGGCGAAAATTACGTAATGTGTACAGAGAAGATGTGTTGACCGAACACCAATACCAAAATTGGTTTCTGTCAATTTCGATTTTGAGGATAAATAAAGTACTGGAAGGCCGTTTGAAGTCGTTATGGTTAAAATAAAGCGGCTAGTTGTTGTTGTTGTGACGGTTATCTAGTCCTCGTTTGGGTTGTAAGGTTCAGATAAGCTGTCATCGAGGTCATCGGACGGTAGGTCCAGAAAATGTGCTGTTTGACGAGGTCGAACAACAAGGAGAGGGATTTCAGATGTGTAGGGTTAGCTGGGAAAGCAAAGAAATGGATAGAGTTATGCGGCGATTAAATTTTGTTTAACGCGACCGGTTACAAGCGTACGAAACTTTCAAGATTAATTTCAAAGTTTGACATATTGGTGCCTCATTTTATTACAAATGATATTTGCTTCGTCACGTTAACGACTGGGATTTCCTTCAAAGTAATCTTTTGAAACGAATTGTTACTGGCGATGAAAAGTCTGTTGGAAGGATTTAAAGCACAAGAGATCGTGGCCTAAAAAGATGAATTGGTTTAAACCACTTCGAAGGCCGATAGTCAAGAAAAGAATGGTTATCTTGTCTAATTAGTAGGTAGGATTACAGGGGGAACCTTTATTTTAAACATTTTTTCGACGCTTATTCCGAATATTATTGTAATCAACTGGACGAATCGAGTGAAGCAGTCAAACAAAAGGACCAGAATTGATCAATAGAAAAAGCGCAGTGTTCTACCAGGATAATGCGAGACCTTATACATACTAGTTGGTTTAGTAGCCAAAAGCTTTTGTAGCTGGAATGTGATGTGCACATTCACTATATGTTTTGGACTCGGCAACCTCGGACTACTTGTTTCGATCTCTGTAAAATTTTTTGGATGCGAGAACATTCTCCTCAAATCAGGACATAAAAACTACTTGAACACTTTTTGGACTGCAAGGAATAAAAATGTTATGAGTGTGAAATTATCCTCTTTTCTGCAGAATGGCAAAAGGTATTGGATTAAAATGGACAATATATGTATAAATCTATCGGCTTTAAATTGTACTAAAAAAAAATATTTAATGAACAGCTCAATAAAATATATTAAAGAAATCGATTAAAAAAATTTAGTGTGTTACGTATAAAGGCATAATCTATGGGAATATATAGCTTAAGATTTTTACTTTTTGAGAGCATTTTTCATTACAATTTTCAATTTGACAATTTCTTCTTAAGGACCTGCATTAATCTGCCGTGATTGCCAAATGATATCATCAATCTTGATATCATTTCTTCATTACTATTAGCTGCTGCTGGAACCAGTCTCTCTGATCCTCCCTTTTTTCGATGACTGCGGAAAGAGTCTAAAATTTTCTCAGTATATTTTTGAAAATTTCTTCCTAATTTGATGTTTTATGGTTGGCTAAGAAATTTGAGACCATATACAAGGTACCATTTAGCTTCTTTTACCTTCAATTTCAAAAACAGTTATAACCCAGATAAAGTCTCTATCTTTCATTATTTGCCATATTTGATGGCCATCATGCGGACCTTTCAACTCTTCGATACTAAGCACCGGAAATATTTTAGAAATATAACTAAGCAATATACATATTTTCAATTTCAACGCTTTAACAAATTGCTATATCATTCCTAAATTGATCACATACGAAATCCCTGAGTTATGTAATTTTTGAGAAAATAACTTTGGAGCCTAGTAGATATTTTATCATCCTATTATTTCCATTGGTCGAGTGATTTCTGCTAATTTGCTAATTTTCGAGGCCGAACCTAAAATTTTTGAAACGAAAAAAGAGGTTTTCACTGAGCAAAAGAGTATTTTTTGTAGACTTTAAGTCTGAACGTTTGATTATAACTAAATCCTTCCACATAATCTTTCTAATAGTTTTCAGTAAAGAACTTCGAATGAATATCACTAGATGTGTAAAATAAATACACACAACCTCCATAATGGGTAGAAAAATAAATTATATTAGTAATAAGCTCATAATCGTTTAAATTAAAAATATGCGATAAAAAAACAAGAACACATTCAATACTTAAACTAATCAGTTCGTAATTTAGTCTGTGGAAATCATCAAAATTTGCCAAGATACCCAAGGAAAAAATATTTTTGTAAAGCCAAAATTTGAAGCTATTAACTCTATGCAGAAGTGATCCCTTAACAGTCACCAAATGAAATGAATGTAATGAATATGTCATATGGTTCAAAAATAATACAAACTTTTGCCCCTCCGTTTACTCGCATAAAGACGCGAAAATTCATTCCTGCTTTAATTTCTCTGCTCAAAAATTTCCGCGCTCCATAACTTATTTATTTTCAAACATTTTTTTTGTTGTGTTTTTTCTTTTCGCTTTTTGTTTTTTTGACCGACGGCGGTCAACGACCTAAACGGCGCAAAATCGCTGGGCGGCTTAGTGGAGTGCGACGAATTCGGCAGAAGCGCCAAAAAACTGCGAAAATTCTCCTGAACTTGAAATTCTTTCGCAACTATGGGTAAAGAGCTCTCTCTTTCACCGGCCAAAAGTAGCGCTCCGCATAAAGTATACGCATACATGTAAGTGCTTATAAAAGCATGAAGAACATATGTACATATGTACAACTGTACATGTTTAATGAAAATTAAAAATTTTGCTCAAAAAACGCGAAATAAAATCCGCTACGCACTCCCCTACCCACACTGACTAACGTTCTAGGCGTTGATTGCGGTTATTGTTGTTTTTTCTTTACTTTATTTGCCATAATACCATTCTTGCTTGAGAATCATCAGCCGCTTGGCGGAAACTCCAAAAATTACCCGAAAGCAAAACAAATTGGTGAAAGTTTTTTTGCGGATTTCTTCTTGTTGTTGACATTCTTATTTGCACCATCGCAACTTTAGCCATTCAAACGATTTCATACATACATATGGCGGTATTCTTGATTATTTGTTCTCTTTAAGTCTTGGCAACGGTTAAAGCGGCCAAAACGGCTGTTGACTTGTTGATCACTTTTGGCCGAACAAAAAGACTCTTTGTGGTGAAGCTTTGGCTTACGAAAAGGGGCGTTGAACTTCACTTTTCGATTCGCAAAGTCGCACACACACATAAACACACGTAAATATATAACTATATACTCGTATATACTCTGTTATATACACTTATATATGTATATATGCGGATGCTGCACGAGAGCTGCTGTTGGCGGCGGTTTGCGCCTCTCAAAAGCAAGTGCACGTGAGGCATGTCGTTGTTACCGTTAAATGGCATTATCATAACGAATCGATCAAATAAAATGAGGCGCCTTAATTGCTTTTCCTTTTATTGCCATAATTCGGTGAATACATAAAGCCGCTTCTCGTGATTTCCTTGCCGTTGTCATTATTAAATGCGAGTTTCAAAGGCATTCCTTTAAGAAGATTCGAAATGAGATTATAGAAGTTGTATTTAAATAAAGTTAATGCAACTTCAAATGTCTTATAGTTTTTATGAAAACCACTTAATATTTTATTGGTGAGCAAAGTTCGTAAATTGTGAGTCATCCTTCAACAGGTGTTGATTCTGAGTCTTGGAAACCAACAACGGATAAATTGGTATGAATTTCAAATATAGTGACTTTCTTAAGTTCATATTTTCAATATTCTAAAAAAAAAGTCTATAAATCAGGTAAGGAAGTGAGTTGATATAGAAAACGTCAACCAGAGATTCGAAGTCCATTATGTTAGGATTATGAAGGAAGGGATGAAAAAATGGAAATCGTTCTAGATGTGTAGTATATAAGAACTGGAGCAATTCGTAGAATAAATTCACATATTTTCAGTTTTAAAATTTACTATATCAATTAATATAAATTTATAAGAATAAGGAGTAAAGTTAACAGGATGCTTGCAAATCCTGAAATTAGCTATATGGGGGCTAGTCTTCACCCGATTGTATTCAAAGAACACTCTTATTGAATTTTATGAACATAATTAACTTTTTATTTATAATAGATGGAAGTATAAAAAGCCGGAGTGTGTTACTTTGATCCGCTAGATCTAACCTACTGGCAACTCATGTGTTTCCTAGGGAAATGTCGGCTTTAGTATTAATTCATGGGAGAAGTAAAGACATTTAAGTCTTTTCTATTATACGGACTGATTGACTATTAATCTATTGTAAGTTTGTTAGTTTTATCATAATTAGAGCTGACGCTTCGGCACCCAGTATTTGGGTTAGTTGGAAATTCCGCGGTCCTCTTGTCATTACAAATGAATGTTTGGGATCAGTATTTAGGTTCAACGTCCTTTGGATGAAGTTTCCCAGCGCTGCTGTCCCATTGTAGCACTTTTGATTCTCTCTGCTTTTTTCCGCCTTGTAGACGGTTTTCATAGCTGGTATTGTCGCGCGAATTCATTCCACTGGATGTCAATATGGATGGTTAGTACTTCACGGCATCGCTTCGTATAAGTCGGAAAGCACTTATTGCTCGAATTACAGAAATCCTATGCACTTTATTATATAATTTTGTACTTGGTTTGAAAAATGTGTATGTAACTGCGGACTATAATTTTATTTTTGATAAATATTTTAACATTTATTTTGCAGCATCAAATCAATACGGCTCACTAGAAATAATGTATAACTTTTAACTTTTGGCGGTTGGGGAACTCTCCCGCAGTTACCCACCCCCCTTCTATCCGCTCCTGATGGTGAGTTATACCCTTTCTTCCACCTTCCTTAACTGATTGTCATAAAGCATTAGCGCAGACCATTTATGTAATCATTGAATTTGATGTGTAGCCTCTGCTACCTTTATGAGGTCATCTTCATATGCCATTTTTTCCAATTTTTTGGCTCCTCGTTTAAAACCAATAATTAACTTAACCCTGGTCGAGACCGAAGGTCTGATACACTTAGTCGAGACCAATGGTGCTTGGCTAGGCCCATATGTGTTTACATACATGTAAATGGGGCCGGGGGAGATCAAAACCATTTTGCGAGTTAGTTCACCCCTGGGGCTTTCAGGAAAGCTCTCAACCTCCTTTTATCCCTACCAGGGGCGTTGCAATAACTTTCACAAAAAATGTAAAATTTTGAGAAAAATTACATTTTTCTTAAGCTTTAAAACGCTCTAGCGACTAAAGTATTTGACCTAGATAAACATACAAACGAATTTGGACATGTAAACAGATAAATCAACCGTGCGAAGTGATAGAAACATAACAAAGTTCATATATTTTCATACAAAATATATGGGGACTAGACAAGCACCATTGGTCTCGACTAAGGTGTAATATTATAATATCCTTTTTTCGTCCTTTTCGATAAGATATCCTTGAATTTTTTTCTGAATTCTATAGACAATAAAATTCTAGGAAGCTATCTGGAAGCGCAAGCCGTTTGCTACACTCTAAATAACATTTATATCGGTATTCTGCGTGAGACGATTGTCTCATGTCTCTAATAGTGACTATAGTAATTTAGTGATTCTGTTAGTCAGGAGTCTCATTTTGGTATTCTGGCAAATAGAGTATACTACTTTACAGTATACTACTATACTGTAACTGCCAGAATACCAAAATTAGACTACTGACTAACAGAATCACTAAATTACTATAGTCACTATTAGAGACATGAGACAATCGTCTCACACAGAATACCGACATTAAAAACAAAATATGCCTGGCCAGACCCGTTGGTCTCGACGAGGGTTAACAGCTCACATATGCGGTATAAAGTCAGCCGGAATTCTAAAATCCTTATGTATGTGGAGACTAAGAGAAGTATTGACACGATTCAACACATGTTTGACATATAGACATACTTATATCGGGATAATATTCTCTTCTAATATCAATTATATATCTCCCACATTGGCCAATATTTTCAGTATAAGGTTAGCTATAGGCACTGGGCTCCATACCTATGGTATCTGGGGTCTTGAATAGATATGGTCCGATTTTGACAATTTTTGGATATAAGATGTGATATCTTAAGGGCACTATTTTTGCGTAGTTTACATATACATATATTCATTGACACCTGATGTATCAGTTGGTAGGTGAAAGAATCAGATGAAATTTAAAGTTTTATTACATGGGAAGAAGATGCGGTTGTATTTGCGATTATTTTTTTCATATTCGCACTGTAACTTAGGCATGTGAAGAATGTTATATACCGAATTTCTTTAAATTGGGTCCTGTAGAGCCTGAGTTACATATGTGATTTCACCCCATTTTCCGATTCTCACACAGGGTCCTTTAAAGCCCTCTTGTACCATCTCGGATGTAAAATTTAGTGTCTCTGAAGTATTTAGTTATTGATTCATCATATATTTAGTAGCTTTTCAAAACCATTTTCTGAAGAGTTTCATCTTTCACCTTCACATTTTTTTCACATTGTCGCAAGAATTGAGTTTTCCTCAGAAAATTGGGCTGTTATAACCCGAATGGTTTGATAGAAACATATATAACGGGTGATTTTTTTGAGGTTAGGATTTTCATGCATTAGTATTTGACAGATCACGTGGGATTTCAGACATGGTGTCAAAGAGAAAGATGCTCAGTATGCTTTGACATTTCATCATGAATAGACTTACTAACGAGCAACGCTTGCAAATCATTGAATTTTATTACCAAAATCAGTGTTCGGTTTTTTTTTTTTTTCGGACAAATTTTGTTCAGCGATGAGGCTCATTTCTGGTTGAATGGCTACGTAAATAAGCAAAATTGCCCCATTTTGGGGGTAGAGCAACCAGAAGCCGTTCAAGAACTACCCATGCATCCCGAAAAATGCACTGTTTGGTGTGGTTTGTACGCTGGTGGAATCATTGGACCGTATTTTTTCAAAGATGCTGTTGGACGCAACGTTACGGTGAATGGCGATCGCTATCGTTCGATGCTAACAAACTTTTTGTTGCCAAAAATGGAAGAACTGAACTTGGTTGACATGTGGTTTCAACAAGATGGCGCTACATGCCACACAGCTCGCGATTCTATGGCCATTTTGAGGGAAAACTTCGGACAACAATTCATCTCAAGAAATGGACCCGTAAGTTGGCCACCAAGATCATGCGATTTAACGCCTTTAGACTATTTTTTGTGGGGCTACGTCAAGTCTAAAGTCTACAGAAATAAGCCAGCAACTATTCCAGCTTTGGAAGACAACATTTCCGAAGAAATTCGGGCTATTCCGGCCGAAATGCTCGAAAAAGTTGCCCAAAATTGGACTTTCCGATGGACCACCTAAGACGCCGCGGTCAACATTTAAATGAAATTATCTTCAAAAAGTAAATGTCATGAACCAATCTAACGTTTCAAATAAAGAACCGATGAGATTTTGCAAATTTTATGCGTTTTTTTTTTAAAGTTATCAAGCTCTTAAAAAATCACCCTTTACATTAAACCCGTTAGCGAGTCCACAATTTTTATAGTTTTTAAACTTCAACTGCCAGTCCTTACGTTGTTTGATATTACATATATATATGTATATATTTTTTTTGAGAAAAAAAAATTAATTTTATCATATATAATATTTATTTTTGTTGCGCCTAAGTAAAAAAATATAGTATAAACGATCCGATGATTTGATAATGATCAGGTGCAGCTTCCAGAAGAAACTTTGACGCTGCTCTGAAAATTTCAATTATACACTGAACAGAGTATATTAAGTTTGCAGCGACGATTGTAACCCCAAAACGGAAACGCAGAAGATCCTATAAAGCTGACTTATACTTATATGTAAATGATCTGAGTAATAAACTAAGTCGATTTATCCATACCCGGTTATCTATCCCTCTGTTTGCCTTCAGAATTTGAGATATCTTTTTGAAGTTTTGCATAAATCTTTCCTTCTTCAATAGGCTGCTCATAAGTCGGATCCGTCGATATCGGAGTATTATATCATACAGCTGCCATACAATCTGAACGAGTTCGGAATCAAATACTTTTGTGGAAAACTTATTCACCTGAAGAAGTATCGTCACAGACTGATAATCAAAGTAATTCAATAATATATGCAAAATTGTTTAGATTCGACTGAACAAAATTCATTTCTTGTATAGAAACTCTTTTATGAGGGGTATTCTAGCTTCAGTGCAACATTTTTTCTTGTGCCCTTTTTAATTGATAATGACCACTAGGGAGTCTACATTAGCAGAGTTTTAAATTATAACAATTTTAATCAATTAAATCCAAGAACAAAATTGTTGTAGAGTATCGAACCCTGATGACCACGAATTTGGGAGTAATTGTTCCCGATTTCTAATGCTTACTCCTCGCACATGCTCTGTTTATCACAAACATCAAAATCGGACGTTAAGCCAATAAAACATCCATAATAGTTAACCTTTAGTCATAATATATCGATTTTACAATATAATATATAGAATTAATACCCAAACAACCAACCATAAATTAACTGCTAATAATAATGTTGTAACTGCTATCTCTTACCGCTCATACAGCGCACTCTCCATGCAAACTGCTATTAAAAATGAACTGCGCATGCGCAAAGGCAGCGCAGCAAATGCACACTCTTCAGGCGACTCTTCCAACCAAACACACTCACACCTATGCGCTCTTTCGCCGCTCAACTTGGTACACTCAACAGCGAGTGCGCAACAACTCACAACTCTCAACTCGAGTCTTCGCACTATCACTTTATCACCAAGAAACCCAGAATTCTGAGTGGCTGAGCGTTATAAGTTTTGGAGTGTGCAAGCAGGCGAATGTTCGAGTGACGTTCGACGTTCATTGTCGTCACTACATTGACTCACTCAGGTTCGAATAGCGGTAAACTTGCGGTACTTTTCGTTTTCATTGCAGCGTCGAGCAAATGTTTAGCCTAGATTTGCGCGCGAGTTCGTTGAACTGCTTGCTGTCGCTGTGGCCTAAGCGCTGGCCATACAACAACACACAGCAGAGCAACAACTACGCTTCTACAGTTATGGTTAGCGGCTAAGTGTTGCGACGTGAGGGCTGATTTATCGGGTAAGCCGAACGTCGACAGCATTGATGTGATTGATCAGGCTTATCGATTTGTTTTTGCTTTTCTTGTATTTGTTTTTCGTCGTGTTTTTTCTTGACTTCAATGCAAATGCGAGTGAACAAGTTGCTCGCTTAAGTCTTTCGTTTTATGCTCGTACTTGCGCTGTTGCGTGGAAGGTGTACGAAACATATAAGTAGCGGTGCATAGGTGCACTTGCAGGTGTATATACACATGTTTGCGAAATAATAATATTATTTACGTGTGTATATATGTATATAATAGTTGATTTTGGAAAAATAAATGGATACTGTTATATTATGCCTGAAAAATTGTTTAACACATTTTCAATTTTTAGAAATGCTTCTAGGAAATGTACATATGATTCTCATAATTCTTGCGATAGCTCCTATTGTCTTATACCACTTTACTATATTTCGTTTTTTGTTCAACTCAAGAGTACTTTCGATATGATTTTCGCAAATCTAATATAGGCCTGTGCGCTCCAAGCCAGTCAAAAATTATATGAACCCACTAACAATAGCTTCCAGTAGCTTCTGATCACAGCAGAATCACCGGAAACTACCAAGCCGATTAACTTGCCAGAAAGGGTACCCTTAACTCAATTTTATACGATTGAAGCAAGTCTTTCCGATGTTCTCTTGCGATCTAGCGCTGCACCATTGGACCTTCAATGAGCTCAGTAAGCGCTGGTCAACAATTACAACTTGTGCGACTGCAAGATCCTTCGAGCCCAAAGTAAACAGTAAGAGACCTTTGGAACTACTTGCGCTTAGCAAAGTTTTTTTTATAGTAGGAGAAAGCGTTTAAAGCCGGATTGCGGAACCTTAATCCGCTAAGCAATACCTATACCCAACTCACATTATAATATCTCTCCCACGGAACCACCGGATTAAGTATTACATCAAAGGAGAGAGGAAGAATTTTAGTGTCATATATCATATATTATGGAATTCTAACAGTTAGCTTCTAAAGCATCCGCTCAGTATTTGGGATAGGTGGAAGTCCAAATTTTCATGTTGTCCATCTATCCACAATTGGACGTCCGGGAAAAGCCTGTGGGTTCACCATCCTTTGGTTGAGGTTTACCACAAATGCTGCTACATTGTGATGCTTTTGGTTCTCTCCTTTTTTACGCCCACAGATGGCTCTCATAGCTTTTCTAAGCGGGCAAATTCGTCACCCAGGACATCAGTGCTAGGTACAACTTCAGCAGCGTCGTTTTATATCGTTTGAAAAACACTTTTTACTCGTATAGAAGTGAGCCTATGCACTGCATTAATTGGTCTAGCATATGATTTTATACTTAGTGCCTATATTCAAATTGGTGTTGCATACAATGTTAAGGAACTCATTGCTTATTGAGGTTATTAATGTATGTGTCAAATCTCTGCGGCTGGCAATCTATAGCAAAGCGGTGTTTCTATACGTGTCTGAAGAAGATTGTGATTGGGCAGCCTGCCGATTAAAGACTTGATATCATATAAACTCTATCTCTTTCTCTTCTATGACATGCCGTCTGCTGGATGGAATTTCTGACTAATGAAAGTATGGATTCTTTTTTGGATCGAAATTTTGTCAAGCTGGTGTCCATTCCAGACTTTCCATACACATTTGCAACATCTGGACGATTTTTTATCTAAACTCAGAACTATGTGACTACTCTAAGAAATCTCATCGCAACACCGCCTAAACTAATCTCAGCCCGAGCTATAAAGAATTCTTTGAAAATCTACAACAATTTTCCACAAATCCAAGCAACTAACGCTCAATGCCGAGAAGCAGCAAATAATAGCGACGAAGCCATTAGGAGTGACCTGCAAGCAAGAAAATGCAAACTTGCAAAAATCTCCCAACCACTTCCTCATACCACAGCGCAGCGCTTAGTGCGATTAAATATACGAGCTTGCAAGAGCCAACGAGCGAGTATGAATAACGCGCTTGCAAGCGATCGCGCCATGGAGGAATGGAAATCAGACCAATGGCCTCGCCTAACCTTAGAAAATGCAACTGAACAGTTGGTGCGGCCTGAGCGCGGCGAGACCGAACCGTTAACTGTTATTGCGCGCAGAGGGGTGCGTACGGGACGCAGGCAGTTGCTGCATGTGAAAACTGCCGCTTGGCAAGCGAAAAAAGCAGGTAAGAAGAAACAGCAGCACAAAGAAGAAACAAAACTGCAAAGCTCTTGAGAAAAAGAAAAAGAAAACAGCAAAGAAACTTGCAGAAAATCAAGTTGCAGAAGAATTGCAAGCGACTGCAGCGAATTTGTAGACTGGGCTGCTGCTTGGCAACGCTGTCGCGCACGTTCAATGCGTCTGCGCCGCGCTCATGTGCAGTTGTGGCGGACGAGAAGCCAATGACCGCGAGTAACTTACATTCGAGAAATGTTTGAAAAGCGGTAGTTCTTGAGTAGAAAGGAACAAACGATCTTGTAGTTATGTAGATGTGTACAAATGTTTATGAAGATGTGAGTATATGCTGCACTTTCTTGCAACTGAAGCATATGATTCTGGCTTGAAAGGTCTCACTGAAATGTAGAATGTTTGTTGTTAGTTCGAAGGGTTAGTTTAAAGGAGTCTGTTGATTTTTTAAATATGTTTTTTAGTAACAGAAATTGATTTTGTGTCAACCTAGAGCAACAAGATAATTTCGGAAACGCTCTCACATTATATCTTTGACCCTTTTGAGATGCCATAATAGATGTCGATAAGAAAAATGTTGCCCAATAAAATTCGGAGCTCCTACTGGTAAATTTCTATAAAATAGTTAGCATTGTATATGAAAAATAATGTTCTTTATATAGTCTAATATAGTGCTAAAAGAATATGTTCAAATTAAGCAATTCTTTGGTAATTTTGAAAGTATCAGATATATGGGTAAGGTAATCTGCAAATATCGATTATAGTTATCGATAATTCTCCATAAGAGATATATAATAAAAATGTATGTAAAAACATAGAAAAAATCGATTATCAATATTATCGACAATTAATCGATATAAAAACGATTATAGTCGATTAATATCGACAATTATCTCTCACCCATATTTCGAAAAAATTATTTATAAGCGATTAACATCCACAATTATCTAAACCTGAATGTACATATATTATACATATATGTATGTACATTATATCGTATATCGAAAAAATAAATTATATAAGAATAATATCGATATTTATGTATGTAAACAAGATACCTGAATAGTGAGCATACTGAAACTGATAAAATCAATACTATGTAGACATAGAAAATATCGATTTAAAAAAATATCGATATTAGACTAGTTAAACCATAAATATGATCCATATGACTGTTTTGAATATGATTTATCAATTATTTTAAAAAATTGATTAATATCGATGATTCCCCAAACATGAGACCTGAAAGGAAAGCAAGCTGAAATCGCAGAAACCAATAAGCATATCAATATCGAGAAAAGCGTTATCGAGAATTTGTTAGACTCGATTGCTGATTCGCGAGTATCTTCAAATCTAAAAACTTTTTCTAAAGTTATCGATAATTATATTATCTGAACTGTA
This sequence comes from Bactrocera dorsalis, assembly GCF_023373825.1. Classification (NCBI taxonomy): domain Eukaryota; kingdom Metazoa; phylum Arthropoda; class Insecta; order Diptera; family Tephritidae; genus Bactrocera; species Bactrocera dorsalis. The sequence continues at coordinate 17,400,692 of NC_064307.1, read as the reverse complement.
CGTATATCGATATCGAAAAAATCGATTATAGAATATAGCGACATTGATCTAATCAAAATATGATACGTAGGCATGCAAAATGTACGAGTTAGCGATTAATATACAACATCGATTAATATCGATTATTGTCCAAACACGATACCAGATATGTAAACGATCTTAAATCGCACAAATCGATTTTATAGATTTTATATGTATCGATATTTATCTATCCATGCTACACATATGATCCGTATGCCTGCTTTGAGTATGAATTATCGATTCATTTAACCCATCAGTTAATATCGGTGATTCTGAAAATAAAAAATCTGATACGTAAGCAAGCTGAAAACGAACAAAATCGATTTCAAATTGTTATTAGTTTTTTTATTAGTTGATTCGCGAGTATATTCAAATCGAAAACACTTTAAATGAAGTTATCGATAATTCTGTTTTCTAATCTGAACGTACGTCGATATCGAAAAAAATCGATTATAAAAATATTTTCGGTAGCGAGTCTATAACAAATAATTAAGGGCTAAATTTGAATGCAACAGATCATTTTTACCCTCGCTATTTGTGAGGCCAAAAGGCGGTGAAAATTTTTCCTCTGGTGGCAAAATTGTATACTAAGTATCATCTGCATAGTGAAGGCAGTGATCTTCGACGAGATCAATAATCGTTAACGTTTTAAGGGTTGTGGTCCTCGCTAAATGTAAAGAAGGGGTCAATGACCAAAATTTCCTGGCTTTAGCGTCATGGACCTCAAGAAAGGTTGTTGACTTAGCTAAAGATAAGGAGAAAAAATTTTAAAATTCAGAATTGTGGAAAAAAAGTTTCCAACTTCAGTAGTTTTTCAATTCTCGAGTTATAACCCCAAAATTTGTCAAACAACTTATTTTTGTTTGTGGAACCAAGCTCATGAAACTAGAAACCTTTTAATACCTTTTTACAGAGCTCAACTCCGAAAGTTCTCAGCACAAGTCCGCGAAACCGTTGAACACTTTTTCACACCAACTGCAGGCGATGGTCAACTACACAGTGTTGCAGCAACACTCTCACATATAAACACACACTCACACAGATATATATGCAGCTTGTACATGACAGCAACAGTTTAGCGGTAAACCAGTCTTTTTACGATATTTTCCTAGAAAATTGCAAAGAGAAAGGCGCTTACTTTTTTCGCTTGCATTTCCAAAGCCTTTCTTTCAGCGGTGCAGCGCGCCGTAGCGCAGCAATGCGTTGTTGCAAGTTGCTACATTGTTGTACAGTGCAAGTGTGGTTATTGTTGTTGTTAATGTTTTAGCTCGCTGTTAGTTTGTCAATTCTGCTGCTGGGCCATTTTTGCACAAGCGCCTACAATATGCCATAAGAAAAGTGGCAGAAGAAAACAAAATCGCAACTGCAGAATAGCTGAGGCGAAGCTCCGCTCAAGAATGCAGCGCTTGCGCAAAGCAGCTCATCGCTCGACCACCAGCAACAACAATTAGCAACAAACAAAGCCACTTTAGCACTTTTCCATCACGAAGCAATTGAGTGGGGCTCGTTATAGAAAAGTGATTTTTCGAAGGCAAAAGCCATTGCCGCACACGCGCCGTTCGCAATTCTAACGGTGATTTTGCGCAAGAACGAAACCAAGCGCAGCCACTGCATTCTCATTGCCTATGTGTGTGTGCGTGTGTGGGTTTTTCGCTTGGTTGTTGTTTGTGTATGTAGGTGAATTTTCAAATTGCGAATGAGTTCAATGAAAAAGTCCTAAAACCTTTGCGGTTTCGTCGCCGAGCTGCCCCCAAAAAAATTGTTTTTCTTTTCCAACTGTATTAACACAATTTTGCCTTCGTTCTGTGTTGGACACAAGCGGCACGTTTCCAATTTCAGTCGGCAGAAAATTGCTTGCGGCTCTCGCTTGCAGCTCATGATTGACTAAAATTGCAGTCGATAGTTTTAAGTACTTTCCTAATCAGCCGCGATGGACCATTACATTATCTTTTATGGGAGAATAATCAAAAGATTACTTTAAGCGTACGAAATTGATATTGTCCGAATATCGAATCACATTGCAACGGTTCTTTATTAAGTGGTTTTTAGTGTTTTTAAAATTTGGGGAGTGGCGAAGCGAACATGCCTTATAGTATGGACACCAATAGGACAATGACTTGTTAAAAGCCACAACTAGGGAGGGGCTATGCTTACTGAGGGAAAAAAGATCACTAGATCTTCTGCGATCGATCTTGGACCAAAAGGTTTTTGCAATACCACTTGGCGGTGGCGCAGCACTGTCCTAGCTCTCGCGAAACCCAGATATCTAGAAATAGAACACAATAGAATACAGGAGCTCCGATCCGCTCCCATTCTACCGATAGCGGTCCTAGGATGCCTTCATCAGCTTTACAATTTTCTATGATTTCGCCCATACCAGTCTTATCAAAAGACACTCGATGCTATTGATAGCGAGCTTAGGCATCCGTTGACCAACCCTGAATGCGCTGTAAATGAGTTCAATGCTAGTATCGTTGCTCTGTTATCTGAGTGAATGATCTACTACTAGATTAACTGCTGCAACCTCGGCTTGGAAGACACTGCAATAGTCAGGAAATCTGAAGTTGGAGTTGATACAAAGCTGATGACAGTAAACTCTTCCACCAGCCTTCCCAAAAAGTTTTTACCCATCCTTAAAGGGGCTCCCTGCACCTGTTGCCAATGGCTCATCTACAGGTCTACTGTTATTTCGACACCTCGTCAACAGTAATGTTACTGTACGTAGGGTCTGCAGCTACCAAAGTTTTTGCTTCTATTTCAGGCATGGCCATTGACGGTTACGTTCTCACTGATTTCAATTTTTGAAGAAATATGAACCGATTATTCTACCGGCCCACAAACCACACTAAACCGTTCTTTTTCTTCTTCTTCGATCCAAATGCGACAGTTTGACTTTTGTAAGTTATCTTTAAAGGTAGAATAAATCGAGATCGGACCATATAGTACCCCTGTGGCATATATATATAAGGCAATAATCTCACATTGCATTAGGTCAGAGAATGTCCTTAGAAGCAGGGAAGCAGTAGATGTAGCGGTTGCCGTATAGCGGCTGCTTATATACTGGGTTTCACACCAAAAAGGAGTTTCGGAAAACGAAGCAGCTGATAAGATTGTCAAAAGTGCCATCTGTCTTCCCATCTAACAAGAAGAGGAAAAACGGAAGTACCAAGAACGATATACAACGAAATTTACGAAAGGGCTGACAGGCGGATCAGGACGAGATAGAATGTCTTAAGTACATGCTGGATCGCCAAGATCACCGCAACTTTTAAGACAACTCACTTGTTTCTTACGCACACGGTATCGAAAGGACTGCAGCACAACTATTGGCCTCTTGGCAGGTCACTACATACTGGCATCACATATCAGCAGGATTGGCATAAGTAACAACGGTACAAACATAAAGTGCAGAGATGTTAACATGAGATAACGTTGGAACACCTTCTGTACCTTTGTCCAGCACTATCTAGAACTCAACTCAAGGTACACAAGTGTCTAGGTGCTTTGTAACTCAAAGGACTGGACGAAGAATCCAACGAATCAAAGAATCCCCAGAAAACCCTTAAACGTCCATCTGCCATTACTAAGGACGAGTGGGTCTATATATGTCGTGATAGCCGTCAAATATAAACTAATCTTTCCCGTAGCATATAGTTGCATTACAAACTAACCCATCGGAATCGAGTGTAATCTTTTGTATTTGTGAAGGGTATTATCGTTTTTTCTTGCTTTAGATATACAATTATTCGCAGCAGTTATAAGCCTCCCATCAACTCTTCATGCAATTATATTATATATTCTAAATATTTAAAACCGGTTACTCATGCGACGTCATGCAAAATAGCAAAATTACAATTGATGACCGCCAATGATAGATGTGATTCGACGGCAAGCAAGCCGCCGATTACAAAGTTGCCGTCTGTAAAATTACTTCCTGTGTAACGGTAAAATTATTTGAATTTGTTTATTTGCGAATTTTTGCACAGAACATGTCAACTGCTGAGCAGAGAGCCATTGTACTCGGCCAATCAATGTGCCATACAATAATAACAATAAACAGCGGCAGTTCATGCGATCAAACAGATACTCAGTTGCGTACATATTAATAGGCACGTAGGTGTATTAGACTACAAAGCAGAGCACAAGTGCTTCAACACATGTGTATGTATGCGTGTGTTTGCGCAAAATTCGCGTGAATAATAACGCCCGTGGGCAAACAAACTTAAATCGACGCTGGCAACAACAAAAACAACATTGAACGTGACTTTATTTCGCGCCAAGTGCTCAGACCCATGTAGTGTGGGATGCAAACACGATAATAATACCGTTATTTCATCAATTGTGTTATCTCAAAAAAATGAGTGTTAAACGCGGGGTATTTGTGAATGAACCGTTAGCTATTATTAACGGTGAATTGTTAATACCCTATATGGATATAATGATTTATTTTGCGTTCTGTCAAGTTTTGAGTAGAAATATTTAACATTACTTTAAAATATACGTCTTTTGTTAAATACGGTTAAAAGGTCGATCTTCTGACGAAAAGCCAATAACGATCCTACTTGAACAGATGAGAACCTCGCTTCGTTTTGGCACTTTAATACTATGTATTCATCGTAGAAACTCTCATAACTCGGCAAAGCCTGTCAAACTGTCAAAAAATGCTCTAAAACGTATTCGTATCCCTCTGGCAAGCGAAAAGAGAGAACCTTAAGCGCTCTCAAAAAGTATCCAACTAGTGTCTAAGCTTCTATTTTTCGAAACAATGTTGTTAGTTGCCTTCTAGTTCAAATCATTTTTAAAATGCCAATACCAAACTGCCAGGATTTCTATTATTGAGAAAAAGATTAAAACCAAAACATTTTTGAAGATTCCAAAACGCCGTATGATTCCTCTGTAGCTGGAAAAACTTGAAAACCCCTAGGATGATGGCGGGTTGAACGATAAACTTCATCACACAAAACTTCTGTCAGCAGCGATGCTAGACTAGTTAGAGTATACTCTTCTCTAAGGTTCTGGTTTAGTTGAAATATTTTCAATTAAAATCTAAAGACTCTTGAGTTTTGGACCTTTGAAAGCCTTTACAGGTTTATTTACAAACACTTAGTTCTAGTAACGAGACATGTACGGCTTTGATAAATCCTGGTTAAGAGACTGAATCTGTGTGTACTCAGCTTTTAATGTTTGGTTTAGTTAGCGTCAATGGCTGATCCTCAGTTTTGAGACTCAGATCTTATGAGTGGACAAAGCGTCTTAAGACCTATATAAAACTGCTTATGTGTTATATTTATAGTTACATCAGCTCAGCGTGTTGTCCGAAAATGGGAAATCCAAGTGTTTAAAATATGATCCTATAAAGACGGGGCAGTCAAGAAGTAAGTATGAGATGATTCTACCTCGTATGATCCCAAGCACCTTCTATGTACTATTGGCATCCTGCCAGATTCTGAACTTTACCGCGTGAAACTATTCCATAATGGTTTAGAAACTGTACCGAGAAGCTGTTTCAGAGCTGTACCGAAACTAAACGTAGAACCTGAACTGGCTTCAAACTCTGTGGTCACCTAAATCTACTTTGCCGAAGCCTTCCAACCCGTATTAAAATTTATGAAACTGCGCAGGCGGTCCCCACCGCAGTTCAATTTTATATGATACTCATTCTGAACCACTTTTCTCATTAGCATGCCTGCTAGACATGGTCATTTTGACAGGTCCAGTAAGCGCTATTTTTTACCGAAGACATCCCTGGTGATACAAAAATCCATTAACTCTTATTCCAGCTAAACGCTGTCCCTACAGCTGTAATCCAATATATCTGTAGGAAGCTTTCATATTATTACGACAACAACTTCAACCAAAGGTTTTTGATTGGAAAGGCTTCTTCTTTAACTATTGGTCTCAGCCCATTGAACAATAAGTTCGATAGATTATTATAAAATGCCGTTATATTATATTAGTATAAAACTGTTACTCAGCGGCATGTGACTGTATTAGATGAAAGTTGACTTCCGCGCCATCTAGTGGATAAGTGTTTTTTAGAAAAAAATTTGGATTGATCTTATCTTATGTAAGATGTTAAGGCTTTTATCAAAATCAAATGAGCTGAAATTATATACAAAATATATGAAATGAATAATAACGGAATAGAGTATTTATAACAACAACAATAACCACATAGAAAATTGCAAACGATCTCCGACAAAAACAAGTTTCAATTGCTGACAGACATTGGGCGGACAGTAGGACCAACAAAGCGACAGACAGACAGGCAAAACACAATAAAGGCAAGTCAAGAAACAAAAGAAGAATAAGAAGAAGAAAAGCCTTCGGACTAACAGTTCTTAGCTTAGAATCTGCTGACTGCAACAAACACAAATCTAAAGGCTAAGCGACTAGTTTGCCAGAGCTGGAGGAAACACGATAGGAGGAGAGGGTTATGAAGCGGAGAGTGAAGGAAAAAGTGCAAAGCCTCGAGAACAAGAGTCTGACAAAAAGCATTGAACGAAAAAAACAGAGCCAAAAGGTAACAGAAGACAACAGCAAATACAATAACAACAATATAAGACACTAACTCCAAGAGCAAGAATCAAACTAAAAACAAAGCAACACACAGAGCACAGCAACGGCGACACAGTGGAAAAGTAAGATAAGCAAGAGCAATGCAAAGACAAAAGCAAAAATAAAAGCAAAAACAAAAACAGCAAACAAGACGCTGAGTGCAAAATTCACCGTTCACTCGGCCGCCAGAGTTCATTGGCACACTTTTGTTAACGAGCAGTCGAGCAAAAAGAAAAACAAAACAGAAAACAGCTAACGCAAAGTGGTAGCAGAAACATAAATAGCAACAACAACTGCAGCGGCAACAAGACAACAACAACGCGACGACATTGCAGGCTGTTGTACGAAACAGAAATTCGCCGTTTGGACCACGCCAACCGAAGAAAGGCCGCGGCAGCATCATAAAAGATACAACAACAACAAGAATATGTACATAGAATACTCGCGGAAATGCAGCCAACGGGACTATAGCCATTCGCTTACAATATGACGCTAGCATTGTTGGGGAGAAGGGCCTGAAGGGAGCGCAAATTTATATTGCAGCATCTGAAATCGTAAATGTATGAGTGTGTGTTTGTTGTTCAGAGGCCAACGTTGCGAAAAGTTAGTTGCGCATGCGCATTGGATTATTGAATTAAAATTGGATATGTTTGAGTTTTGGAATACATATACCCATGTATACATATGTATGTATATACTTTTATATTGTATTAAAATAAAATACTTTTATATATGGTATACCCAAAATCAGCTCCCTCCATCCCTGGCACTCAAGAAACTTTGGGAAAAAAAAATTTGCCGAATTTTTAAAAACGACAACTCTGGCTGCATCGGAGCGTGAATACCCTTCACAGATATATTTCTTATAGCATAAAAGGGTATAACAAGATCTCTGTCTTGCATTTTATGAGTGAGTTTGTATGACAGCTATAAGTTATAGTAGTCCGATCTAAACAATTTTCTCGGAGATTATAGTACTTATATGGTCAATAGCTTGTGCTAAATTTCATGAATATATCTTTTCAAATAAACAAGTTCCCCATTTAAGCACTTGGTTCCGATCGTTCGGTTCGTATGACAGCTATATGCTATAGTGCTTTGATATCGACAGTTCTGACAAATAACCAGCTTCTTGGTGAAAGAACAACGTGTACAAAATTTCAGAACGATATCTTGAAAACAGAGGGAATAAATGGGCTCAGCTCGTCTGATATGCTGACCATATGTATATAAACGAGACTCGGCTTTTATATACCCGTATTACAAGTATATTTTATAAGATCTCCGACATTTCGCCTGTTTTAATATGATATAATGTACCATATATATAACATTTATTGTAATCGCATAAAATGTGATTCACAGAGCTCGATGTTTAAGAGTATCATAATAAAATATGCTATTGCCAAGTAATAATTTGCAAACAAACCTAGAACACATAAATACAATGGCATACATTATATACTTGTCATAGAAATGACCATAGAATTGCTGGTTTACCGTAAATATTGTGAGAGAAGTTGAGCGCTGAGCGCCAAATGCACCCATTGACCCATTTTTGGTTTATTTACCCCGGAAGAGGAGTTGCGCATGCGCAAACTGCAACACTTCGATAACGATGGAACGCTGACGATGGTAGTGGCTGCAGCGCAAATGCAGCGACTATAATGATAGCGGTTGGTAGCTAGAAAATTGCATGGTCGATGTTCTAAGCAGAGGTATTTTTTATTAATATTATGTACACAAATGTATATATATGTATGTTATATGTATATGTATGTTTGACGGTGGCGTATTCACGGCGGAGCTTTTAGATTTCAAAACCCTCCGCGATCCGCCACTGATGTTAGATGTATGTATATACTTATATTTGTTATAAAATTTAGCCCGACTGAATATACTACTTTGTTTTTTTCAAAAACTACGACTATAGTTGCTCAAAAAGTAATCGATTTTTATTTAATTATCGATATTTTAGTTTTGCTAATCTCAAAATATCGTAAAAATAATGCCTTAATGCTATGAGTATCTTCATATGATTCTTAAGTTTTCAAAAAGATATCGATATTAATTTGGGATATCGATTTTTGTACTACAATCGATGTGTTAGTTCTGGTAATCGCAAAATATCAGAAAATTTATACTTTTATGTTATGAGTATCTTTACTTGATTCCTAAGTTTTTAAACAGATATCGACTTTCATTTTCGTTATCGATTTTTGTACTATTATACATATGTATATTAGTTTTGGTAACCTCAAGGTGTCGTAAAAATAATGCCTTTACGCTTTTAATATGAATTTTACGATTTTTAAGTTTTCAAAAAGATATCGATTTTAATTTTTGTTATCGATTTTTGTACTGGTATCGATATTTTAGCTCTGGTCATCTCAAAATGTCGGAAAAATTATGCTTTTATGCTATGAATATCTTGATATTATTCTTAAGTTTTTAAACAGATATCGACTTTCATTTTCGTTATCGATTTTTGTACTAATGTCATTCCAAGAAGTCTAAAAAATTAAACGAGTGTTCTACAAGGCGCTTCATATCTGGAAATCTCTACAATATAATAACAATATATTATAAATATCTTTATAACTCTAACTCATAAGTATAAAGAAATTAATATATTCATATAACTCACAACTTTTCAAAAATATTATCGATTTTTATTTGATTTATCGATTTTTTTGTGATGGTAATATCAACACCTCAAAAAAAAAAGATGTCAATATATTATAAGTTTCTTGATATGACTCATATATATTCATAAAGTTATCGATTTTTTTTCCTGTTATCAATTTTCACTTGATTTATCGATATTTTAGTGATGCTAATATGAAAAACTCTAAAAATTATTCCAATGTATTCAAAGTCTCTTGATATGATTTACATCTATTCACAAAGTTATCGATTTTTATTTGAGTTATCGATATTTTAGTGATGGTAATTTCAAAATCTTTTTTTAGTGATTGTGGTCTAAAAGTATTTAAAAATATTACCAATGTAGAATTGAATTCATAACCTATTCCATGCATACCATATATACACACACACACACATAAGCTCGGTTGAATTTTTTGCCTTTTTAGTCTTTCGATTTGCTGCGCTCGCACGCCTACTGCAGTTTCGCACCGCAATGCCACAGTCGCGCATTCTCAATGACTTCTAGCCATTTCTCAGTGTGATTCTATAACAGGAGTAGTGTATGCTGATCTAACGGCGCTTTGCACTGCCGCGCAGCTTCATTGCGACAACGCACACACACACACCAACAATAACTACAACCTATTCGCAGCACCACAACCACCAGTGAGCGCGCCGTGGCAGCTGTTACAACAACATTGCTCGCCGAAAACGGCAAACGGTCGACGCAGTGAAATGGTGAACGCATATAGATGCAATATAACGGTACATTTTCTATTGCAGTTGCAATTTATGGTATTTTTGCATTATGTCTCCACTATTCTGTTTGCTTTCCACCGATATTCGTTGCTTTCTTCGGCGTTTCTGCTTTCTCCGCGTATTCGCAATGCACTTTGGTGCTCGTTTGGCTGCCGACGGAAAATCTGCACAGAGAAAGCAGTTCTTTTTGCTCGCTTGTAACACGAACACAAACATGCACACACACACACACACACACTTGCAAATATGATTGCATTCTCAGTGAATTTATTCTTGCACAAGCACACCAGCAGCTGCTAAACACGCAGCGCACCGAGCTGCATTTGTTGATTGTTGCAATTGTTGTTGCATTTCTAAACTCGACAACAACAACAGTGGCGCGCTGGCAACAAGGTTGACTACAATTGCTTGGCAAAAGTGGGTGAATGTACAGTTTTGAATTGTTTAGTGATCGTTCACGGTATTTTGTTGTTATTGGTGTTGTTGTCTGGTTGCCTGTTTGCCTGTTTGTTGCTGCAAATTGGCGAATCTAAAGTTTAAGCAGTGCAGCCAATGCATACAAGTTTTAAGCTGGCTATATTTGATGGAGTGGCTTCTAACTATGTTTATGTTTATGTGGCTACTGTGGGCAAAAAATAGTAGGACTTCAATTCAAATTTCGAAAACGCGAAAATAACGTCGTAGAAATTTTTTCTTTTCTAGGTTGCTATTCGGCGATTTTTAGGATGTGTGAAGTTATTAACAAAGAAGTTAGATTATATTTTGTATGCGGAAACACATTGCTGGTGCCGAAAAGTTTAGAATGTTGTAAAAGGCCCTCAGTGATAATTGTTTGTCGCGAGCGAGTGTTTTTGATTGGTATAAATTATTAGAAGAGTGTTGAGAATGCCATCAACTTCAACATCAATAAGATAAAAGAATTGGTCCTTGAGAATCGACTATTAACAAACAGAGATCTTACTTGCTCCGTTGGTATATCGAAAGTATCAGTGGAAACGATTTCGAAACATTTTTGGGTCTAAGAAAATTGAAAGCACGATTGGTTCCGAAATCACTAAGTTTTTTCGAAAAACAGATGCCCATTAATGTCTCTGAAACAATGATCTCCGACTACCAAGATGTCCTGAAACGTATTATTACTGGTGATGAGTCTTGGATCTATGCTTCCGACCTTAACCAGATGATCAATAGACCGAATATTGTAGCAAAGAGGAGCTGAAGCCTAAAAAAACACGTCAAAGCAAGTCAAAAATGGATGACCATGGATAAAACATGGTTCTATATTATTTTACTCAGAAGTCCAATCGACAGGCATCCGCATGGACTGCACACGATGAACCTGCTCCAAAGCGTGGAAAAATACAACAGTCGGCTGGGAAGTTTGTGGCGTCTGTATTTCAGGATGCGCTTGGAATAATTTATGTTGACTACTTTGAGAACGAAATAACCATAGCGTCAATGGACCATTTGAAGGACGAAATCGCCGAAAATTATTTGAAAAAAATAATGTTTCACCAAGCCAACGAACCCTGTCAAAAGTCAGTGAAAACAATGGCAGAAATTCACGAATTGGGCTTCGAATTACTCCCGCATCTACCAGCTATCATCGACTATTTCCCGTTCTCAGATCTCAAAAGAATGCTTTCTGGGAAGAAATTTTCGACGAAAAAACAGATGATCACCGAAACTGAGGCCTACTTTGGAGAAAAGGAAAAATCGTACTACAAAAAATTGTAGGGTCGCAATAATCAGTGCATTGCCTTGATGAGAACAATGTTGAATAAAAAAATGGATTTAGCCAAAAAATGTGCCTTACTATTGTAGGCTGGGAAATTATTCGATCTTCTGATTGTTTTTTTGTACATTTTTGGGTCTCACATAACTTCTAAGGAGCCAAACTAAGTAAAAATAACTAAAATAAAAAAAGCAATAAGAAGAAATATATTTGAATATTTATAGAGCAATACTTTTTGGTCACCGAGAGATGCAGAACGATATTATTGTACAACAAATTCTACTTAAAACTTAAAGTTAAGACAATGGCAAAGCTGAGTTTAATTCTATTGTAAAAAAATCAAATATGTTAAACTTAGTTCTCAACCTCTACATTGAGAGTATTTATTTCATACTTCCAAATATAGAGGAACAAAACTACCCGCAGGTAACTCTCAGCTTTAACCCAGAAGTTGGCCTGCTCAGAGTCAGTTAGCTGCCTTGAGCTGGCCATTCTTTTTGTTGCTTGCGCTTTAATCGTTGCATAACTTTCATTCGCTTCCACTACATTTAAGTTCGCAGCGCCGTCCTTTGCAAAGAAGCTGAAGAAAAAACAGAAACCACAATCAAACCCGTCATGCTGTGGCTCGATTGAACAACTGGTTGACGTGTGCTGTGCCGATCACTTTTTTTCTTCGTTCTTTATGGGGTCTGCCGTTCTCGCCTTTCGCTGCACACAGCAGCTCTGCAGCACCACAGCCTCAGAGTTCATTCGCCTTTTGCACTCCACATGAGCTGTGTCTCTACGGCGGCTGCGCCACTGCAGCGGCGCCTGCGCGCGTCGCTATGATGCCGTTTTCTTAACGCTTTCGCATTTTGACCAACCAGTTCATGGATGCTCTGCCCCGGCTGTCAGTTGACTCTTTGATGTTCTTCAGTTGTTGCAATGGATTCTCTTTTACTCTGATTTGACTTCCTCAATATTTCCTTTTGCTTTCTTCTTTAATCTAAACTCTATTCTTTAGCTCTTTGGCTCTTGCTTAACTCTTAATTGCACTTTTCTCGCGTTCGCTGCGATTTGAGATTTTAGAAAGCAAAGCAACCTCGAGAAGTTTGTTCACTCATTCGTTTTTGCTGCTTTCTTCGTGCCATACACCTTCATTATTGTTGTTTTTGTTGTGTTAAATATTGCTCAACCACTTTGCAAGTGAGTTCGCTGGCTGCGCGCTGCTTAGACATCAAACACCAATCGATGTTGCATTGTATAGGTCAGTTTCCTGCATCGATGCTAATGAAGCCGACAGAAGACAGCAGCGGCCGCTGCAATGCGTGTCTGGGCAATTGCTTCGAGCAAATAATCACACTAACTAACTAAAATTGAGCTTGTAATTAGGTTAAATAAACATTTGGTACTTACTGCCATTTTTTTTTCGTTATTGGTTTTGTGGTTCTAAAATCTAAAAATTTATATTTCAATAGGTCAAGCTTTTTACAGCGCAAGATAAGTTCGGTTAGGTTATCACCAGATAAATTTCGAACTTTATGTTGATAACTGTTTTATGAAGTTGGAAAGCTGGTTTATTTTGAAGAGCTTTGAACAGTTCTAACGCTTTTTTTGCATTCTTCAAAGCTTTTTATTACAAAAACCATACAAGAGCTTAATAGTAATTCAAAGATTTTTAGATTAGCGGATATTGCTTAATACTTTTAAAGTTATTAGAAATAGGTCTTAATAGTCCCAATAGTTAAAAAATTTAACATAGATTGGAGACTTTATATTTATTTTTTTTTGGTCGCTAGATAGTGCATAGGAGACCTGCAGATCTACGGAGTTTAAAGTAGAGGGGTTATTCGGTAGCTACTAATATTCAAACATTTCTATCAGATCTTTGGATTAACACACGTAGCGCCTGATCTCATACTAAAAGTTCTCGAAATAATCTTGGTGGAGTCTAAAGTCTTTGACTTCTTTTATATGTTATTCAAGGGTATAAAAGCTCTTCCAAAAATAAGTCCAAAGGATTAATAAGCTTTATTCTTGAAACCGAATTTCATAAAAGAGGTCAAAAACAAGCCATAATTCAGCGAGTCCAAATTGAAGGTCTATAGTCAAACTATGAGATATATTCAGATATTTTATTACTTCAATCTCAAGCATAGCTCTGGTAGTCAGGGGAACCAATAGTGTTCCGAAAAGAAATGAAAATATGTGTAGGAAGGAAGTGTGTTTGTATGTCATGTCTAGTTAAAATGTGGACCTATGTTTTTGAAAACAGCACGTAGTCCATATAAGAAAAAATGGAAAAAATCTTTGAAAATTTTGAAAGAGTTTGAAGTGACACATAATCTAAATTCGGAAGATCGAAGTCTGTCAGTGAACATAAATAGAAATAATGAAGGTGCCGATTGTGGAAGAAAGAAGACGGAAAGAAAATGAAGTGGGGAAGGAACTTTTCTAAACTCCACCAAAAGAGTAGATAAGGAAAATTCAAGTAAGGTTGAAAGAGGAAAAAAAGGGCAGATTAATGATGTGATGGTGAGATTAGGTGAAGGAATAACAAGTGTGGTGAGTTTGACTTTTGAAAATAAAGTTGGTTTAAATTTAGTTAGATATACGGAGGTTAAGTGAAGAATAACAAGTATGGTGAATTTGGTTTCTGGAAAGTGTGGTGAATTTGTGTTTTATTGTAAAAATAGTTTATTTCAGGTGAAATGATAATCAGAATGCTGGGTTTCATTTCTGAGAAAAAAGTGCTTTTAGGTGAAGTGATGTCAAGCGACTTTTTTAAAAATGATTGATTTAATGTGTAGTGATAAACAGAGTGGTGAGATTGGTTTTTGGAAATAAAGTTGATTTTAAGTTAAGTAAAAACAAGTGAGCTGAGTTTGGGATTTTCTTGTTGTAAAAATAGTTGATTCAAGGTGAGTTGACAACAAGTGTGGTGTGTTTTATTTCTGAAAAATGCTTTTAGTTGGTTGTGGTTGGTGAAAGGGAAGTTATAACAAGTATCTTTGGAAAAATAATTGAGATGATAAACAGGGTGGCAAGTTTTGTTTTTTGGGAAGAAGAGTTGGTTTAAGGTTATGTAAAAATAATTGTGGTGAGTTTAATTGAAAAAAAATGTAAGTTGGCTGTGGTGGTTTAAGTTGAGATGATAACAAATATTCACCATATCGAATTTCTACTAGTTTTTGCATTTTTACACCGGCTGTGTAAAATATACTTAGGAGGGTTCATGCATGAATCAAAATAAATTAAAGTGAAGTACACGACTACGCCGGTAAAGATTTGGATTTATTAAATTAATCAAATTAAATATTTTGGCCTGTTTCTAGAAAATGTATTCATATTCAGATAAGTATAATGTAGCTTAAACAGGGTATCTAAATTCTCCATGAAGTCTGTAACAAATCGTCGAAGACTTTATAATATACATATGTACATATAGTCTTTTTAATATATAAGGTCTTTGTATGCCCTTTTTGACATAAAAGATGTACTTGCGAAGAATATGAAAGCTCTGGAGCTGCCAAAGTTAAGGTTACGAAAAAGTATTTTATTTTTAGCTTTAGAAAGGTTATGGTATGATATCTAAAAATATAGCTCTTCCTGCGCCTAAAAGAGCAAAACCCAGTGAATGCAATGAAAAATATTAATAAATTTTATTCTGAATGATCATCTTAGTAATTATATGTATGTATTTCCACGTAATTCCATCCACCCACTCATCTACTAATTTATTGCCCATTCATACATTAGGCAGTGTAGTGCAATTGGTGTCACACATACAAATATATGTACATATACAAACGCTTACGCATTGAGTCATAACAGAAATACAAACAAACATGAATATGAATACTAAAGCACTGATAGCAAGGCAACAATGTTGCTAATCGAATAAATAAATAAATAAATATACGAACACACATATCCATGCTAATATGCAGTGCAACAATAAATTAAATTTCAACAGAAAGTGCATGCAATGAAAAAAATATAACAAAAACCAAAAACAAAAATGCACAAATCGCAAAAAAGCACAACAACAAAACACAAAAAAGCGCGGCGCTCACGCTGATAGTCAACGAAACACATAGCATGCATCTATGACGACAACAACAACTTACATTACAACAACAAACACGACAACGACATTCAACTTGAACTTTTCCATTGCTGCGCTAAATCGTCACACACACACACACGAGCAATGATAACAAATTGTCTATTACACAAACGCTGCTCTCTTACGCTCTAACGCTCACACACTCACTCATTTAGCCTCACATACATATACATATTGCAAGCTCAAGATCAAGTTTCTTCCGCATTTTTTCGCTACACAATTCTATTAGCTTGCTCAATGCTTTTTGCTACGCGCTCATTGCAGTTGTTGCTCATACGACACGGTGCCGCTATTTTGGAGAGCAGCTGCTGAGTGCGCACACAAAAGCTTTGTGTTGAGTGAAATGTGTAAATTTGTATACACAAACACTTGTAGAACATGCATAGAAAGAAGATTCTATGAGCAAAATTAATTGTCTGCATTGAGCTTTCTATATTTGAGTGCGGAGTGATATATAAAATGTACTTACATATAAGGAGGGAAAAAGAGCAGTATTATTGTTTAGTAAAGAGTGCGTTTTTCGGAAAAAATACATGTATCTAAGTTTGTATTTATATAGTAGTGTAGAGCAATTAGTGTAGTTACCAATCTTTTCCTAGCCAATCACTCATTTTTCATTATTTTCCTCATTACAATGACAAAGGCAACAATTCGTGGTTACAATATATTAGAAAAGTGTGAACTACTAATGTCTAATGGAAAATGTTATCTTATAAAATCAGCTGAAAATCATGCTGCATGATAAGCTCAATGAGCGCACTTTTCTTGAATGAGTTTGAAAGTTCATAGTTGCTTCAGTAAAATATATTTATGGTGTCAAAGTGTGCTTTTTATTTTAAAATCCATGATTTTATAAATTATAAATTTGGATATGTAAGCTTATTTATTTATTTTACTTACAGTAATCGATTACTATTCGCTTTCAAGTCAGCATAAAGGTTGTATAGGCAAGGATAGATAATTTTTGACAAAAAAAAACTCAGAACTTAGTTATTTGCATTTTTTCGAATACATTTTGAGATTCGGTGAAAAAAGTTTTTGTAAAAGATTTATAGATCTTTTAGTTACCTACAATATTGCCATACAACTTTTTTCCATAGAACTCGTAGTTTTGCCGGAAATCGAGATAAACCATGCTTAACCCTTAAAATTAAAACCTCGTCCTTCCTCTTCTTTTTCACGTCCACAGATCGCTTGTAAATTATTTATTTAATATTTATTATTCTTTCCTCCGCTTTCGATTGGTTTCAATCTATTAGGATTTTTTCCTGTTTTTATTTCATTTATGAAGGCGTCTGCACTAGTCTAGTAGTTTAGTACTCTAATGCTAAATAATAATTTCCTTTTAATAATTTTTTCCTTTTATCGACATTTTTCTCATGATGTGGAGGTTGAAGCGATTTCTCTTATACTACATAGAGATGTATATATTTTGATGATATTGGTTGAATTTCAAATAAAAAATCGGTTTTTTATATTTCAATAAGTTGAGACTTAGTAAATTTTCAATCGTTGTGATTTTTGAAACTATTTGGGATAGTTTTTGAGTTACAGCCTTCTAAATTGTAGCCAAACGGGTCAAATCAAATTCATCAGTATATATATGTATATCTCAAAACTGTATCATAAAATTGCTTGATCTGATCACTAACGATTTATTTCTTTACATTCAATAAAAGTTCTCCATACAATGATCTGAGCGAAAATACAATTTTTCTAGTCCAAAAAAACTAAAATTTTACAGTCAAAGAATTTTTTTTTTTAAATGCCCCCTTTTGATCAGTTTTTGAATATTACGTGATTTTTAGGTGGATCGTTGTAAGGATAACATCTACTAGACAAAACTTTTGTAAATGTTTCATACTAGAGTCGAATGGTATAATTTTTTTTAATTCCCAAAATTCCCCCTTTTTAAGCTGCGACACTAGGGACACACCTATTTTAACGTTCTTCTTTTGCCATGACATTAAAACTGTTATAACTTCGGAAATAATTTGGAAAAATCGTATTAGGGAGACTAATATCTAAACTATCGAATTATCAAAAAAAAAATATTTTTTTTCAAACTTCTGGACTAGAATACCGCCTTAAGCAACCTCCAATTCTATCCGTAAAAGCAGTTGTTGCTAATATCTCTGGACCAGGTGTGCTCATAAAGTAAGGAACAAAGAAAATATAGAAGTCGCTGCTGAGAGTGTACATGAAGACGGTGGAGAGTCGATCCGGCTCCGTTCGCAGCAACTCGGACTGACGTATGGAACGACTTGGCGCATTTTACGTTAAGACCTTAAATTGAAATCGTATAAATACAGCTTTTGCAAGAACTGAAAGTCCCACACTTTTCCAAGCGATATAGCTTCGTTCTATGGGCTCTTAAAAAGTTTCAAGAAGATCCGACGTTTGCGAGCCAAATTTTGTTCAAAGATGAAGGCCCTTTCTAGCTCAATGGGTATATAAGCAAGCAAAATTGCAACATATCAATGGATTATTTGAGAGAACACTTCAGTGAGCGGATAATATTAGATACGTTTTGGTCCGGTCCATTGGTCAACAAGAGCATGTAATATCACTCTCTTAAACTTTTCGTGTGGGGATATGTAAAGTCTAAATTCTAGGCGGAGAATCCAGCGTTGAAATGATCGAACGAGTCAAATTTGAAGTTTCTATGTGTTTTCTTTAAAAAAGTAGGTAACCTCGAAATGGATCACATTTTATAAAAAATGTAGCTATGAACTACGAAGTTTTTTCTTGTTATTACAATATGTATATTTTTTTTGTTATTTTTTTTATTTAATTAATTTCTTGAGTTACTATTATAAAATATTTTTAACAATTTCATTACATCAAAAATTACATTACGTATGGGTGTATGTGTTTATCTTTGCATAATATGGAACGTCATATTTACTTTTCTCTTCAGCTGTGCTCTTGACGTTTATTTTAATTTACCATTCTCTTTTGGCAGTCTACTTTTATCGGCGAGGTCAATAAACTTTTTCGTCTGTTGTTACAATTTGCAAACTGGTTATATATTTGGTATATACATATAGGTATTTAAATATACATATATATATCATATGTAAGCTGAAAGAGTTTAAATAAATATAGCAATTTCAGAATTATTTTAAGAAAAAAGTTGTTATTTATAAGTTTATTTATTTTTCTTTTAAATGAAGATTTTTTATTTTTATTTTTTATTTTAGTATTTTATAAAGTAAAGGAAGAGTATTTGAGACGGTCGGTCGGTAATTGCAGTATTATTTCAAACAACATAAAATTGTTACAAAAAAAAAAAACAAAATTAAAAAAAAAACGCAAATGTAGAAAATAAGTGTTTGCTTTTTTATATTTTATATATTTTTTTGTTTTAATATTTTATTTTTAATTTACAAATACTTGATTATTTTAAACGTCGTTGTTCCTGTATGCTTGCAGTCGCACGCACGTAAACGTGTCCGCCAACTCCGACGCTGCAGAAGTGAATGCGTCTGTGACTCTGTGGTGCTGGCGGTCGTTGGCCTACATTCGTCGGTTTCGTAACATTAAAGTTTATCAGCCAAAGAAATAGCACTGGAGCGCAAAATGGCAAAAAAAGCTCCAACAGAGCCAACATTTGAGACTGAGAGCAGAAAGTATAAAGAGAAGAAGCTTTTGTTCTCTTTGAGAAGCAATGAAAATAAGTGCAGAAAGGATGCTTAAAATTATGCATAATAGAAATAATTATTAAATTAAATTAATAAATTATTATTAAAACAAATAAAAAACTTAGAAAGTAAGAAATTTTCAAAAATGATTTTTTAGAAAAAGAAAATTTTTTCGAAATTTAAAAAATGGTAACCGAATTTTTTGAAACACAAAATTTCTTTTAAAAACTATTAATTTATTACATCTCTATATCAATGGAATTTAGTTCGAAATTATTTCAAACTAGCTCTTTTTAACAGCTAAGAATTTTCGAATTGCTAACTAGTCGCTTTAGATTAACAGTAATTATTTGTATTCTGCCATTCGTTGCAACAATTAAAAAAATTACGAAATGCAGCAAAAGTGAAATTTTTCTTGGAACCCGAGTGAAGATTTCGCAGTGAAGTGCAAACATTGAACTCGATTTCCTTTTCTTTACGCAAACACGAATCGCCGAATGCACTTACACACGGCAATCGAATGCATTGGACTTGTTTATTAATTAAGCGTAAGGTCGCGCAACTTGCGCTTGGAACCGAATACTAATTATATATTTTAAATTTAAGTTCCAGTGAAGTAGCTGCAAAAAACAAAAGTCTGTTTGTTAAAATTGATAAAATAATGTGTCTTTGACATTTATCGATTTTTTCCGATAGCAATTATTCGATAATAAATTATTGATTTCATGCTTACTTAATATAAAAATGAAGAAAACGAAAATATGGAAATATAATATTTTCCCTAATTATTATCGATTGCTACTTATTTCGATAAAAAATAATCGATCAAAATTTTAATTTTCATTTTCAATTTATGCTTATATAAACTACAGAAAAATAAAAGGTTGCAAAATTATTTTCTTTAATATTTATCGATTTTTATCGGATAAATTTTTCGATAATAACAAATCGATTACAAATTATTTTGTGCTTATAATAACAAAGAAAAACAAAAGGTTGAAAATTGATATTATCTTTCATATTTATCGAGTTTATTTGAATAATAATTATTTCGATAATAAATAATCGGCAACAAGTATATTCGTTTTAACAACTGTAGAAAAATAAATAATTGGAAAATTAAATTTAATTTTTATCGACTTTGGTATAATATTTTTTAGATAACAATCAGATAATAATCAATTACAATTTTATTCATTCGACAAGTCATGAAAAATAAAAATTGTTTTTTTTGTAATATTTATCGATAATAATATATTTTTTCGTTAACAAATAATCGATTTCAAGCTTATTTATAACAAAAATTATGGAAAAGTAGGATTACAAAAATGTATTTTTCTTTCATATTTATCGATTTTTCGAATAATATTTTTTCAATAACAAATAATTCACTATAAAATGTAATGGAAAAAATTGTTAATTTTATATTTAATATTAAATTTAATTTTTATCGATTTTTGTAATACTATTTTTTAGATAACAAATAATCGATTTAAATTTTATTCATTATTAAAGTTATGAAAAATGAAATTTGGAAAATTAATACTTTTTTTTCATATTTATCGATTATAAATTTTGTTTTCGTTATCAAACAATCGATTTCAAGCTTATTCATTATAAAAATTATGAAAAAAGTAATATAAAAAAATTTATTTTTCTTTCAAATTTATCGACATACTACTATCAGGAAAGGCTTCTTTCTGAATTTTAATCTGACACATTGACCAATATTTTCGGCCGTATGTAGCCGTATGTATTGAGATCCAAACATTTTTTTCGCCAAAGAACCGTCATATGAAGATTCAAAAGAGATATCTCAAGCAACACGGACGGATGGAGACACAGATAGACATTCATGCGGATTTCAATTTTTTTCATCATTCTGATCATTTAAATATATATAACCCTGTTTCTATTTCGATAAGTTTTAGGTGATGCTTACAGCCGTTAGATAAACAAAGCTGTTATATTCTATAAGAAATTGAAGAAATTTCTACAAATGTATACTATCGCCAAACTAAGCCACCTTGAGATTATGAACTATGTGTAACTAAATATATTAAACTATTGAGAATTACAACCGGAAATTCGGGACGAATGAAACAATACAAAAATGCAAATATATTGATTTTCTTGTTATAGCTCCTTCTAAGCTTATTTTTAAAGCCAAATAGCGATAGTCTAATGCCGCCAGAATATGCTGTAGCCAGCACAACAAACAGAGTCATTGGCGCATGCGTAGAATGAAAGTTTGCGCAAATGCACAATCGACAGAGCGCTGCGTGCGCCAAAGTGAATGACATAAATGGCGCATGCTGCAGTCAGCACATACAAATGCATATATACATATGTACTTATACATAGCACGTATGCCACATGTATGTACATAGCTTCATATGTGTAGACATAAGTGTATGTATTAAAGTGTGTGAAGAAAATCTAACAGAAAAGTCAACGCATTTGCAACTGCTAAGCTATTGAGTATTTATATGTGTGTATGTATATATCCAACTATGTATACATACATATATGTATAAGCATGTATGCATGCTGTCACTGGCGAGTTAGACTGCCTTGACTTTCCGTTTGTTGTGGTTATGTTCGCCTTTTGCATTTTTATACCCTGAACACGGTATATTAAGATCGTCATGAGGTTTGTAGCAGCCAGGAGGAAACGGAGGAGACTTCATAAACTACATAATAAATAATCAGCTGGTTGCCTAAGCTGAGTTAGCCATGTCCCTCAAGTACCTCTGTCAGTATATACTCGTACACGAACTAGTTCTACAGTTTTCAAGATATCGCTCTGAAATTTTCAACACGTTTTTTTCTCTTTAAGGAGCTTCTCATTTGTCGAAATCGCCGCTATTGGATCACTATAGTCTATAGCTGCCATACAAACTGAACGATCGGAATCAAATGCTTGTATGGAAAAGTTTTTCATATTATGAGATATCTTCACGAAATTTAGCACACATTATTCTTCAAATCAACGCTATAATATCCGAAAAAATTTTCCAAATCGATTCACTATAGTATATAGCTGCCATATAAATTGAACGATCAAAATCAAGTTCTTGTATGGAAAACCTTTTTATTTGTGAAGGGTATTACAGCTTTTTATTGTTTTTGCATTTTTTTTATTGCACTGTGTGCATACAAAGGCAATGCACGAAAGTGCGACACAGAAGCGTTGAAGCGGTCACCGCGCACAAAAAGCCTTGCCTTGCACTTCATTTCATTTTCTAAATTCTCATGACCGTTTGTCGTCTCCGCCATAAATAGCAAGCGTGCGGCAAGTGTTGACTAGCTGCCATATGCACACACACGCACACATGTGCAAAGAAAGGCTGCTTACGATTCGCTAGCACTTGCTAAATGCAGCGCACTTGCAGTTAGTTGCCGCCTTTCTTCTTTGATTTACTTTTATTTGGAGTTTTGTTTGCATTTTCTTGTTGTTGTGGTTGTTGTTGCAAATCTCATTTTCAAGCTCAAATCAGTTTCGCTTGCAGACACCGACATATTTAGAAACGCTTGTAAATGAAAGTTTGCTTTGCTTTCTTTTCGAATTTTCAGCAGCGTCGACTTTTCTATTTGCCACAGTTTAGCCGTTTTTCCAAGACATTCTTGCTTGCCACAAACAAAAACCATAACACACACAGCACATGTGCAGTTTGGAGAAATTTCCGTCTCACAGTGTCTGCGGCTTCGCAAGAAAGTAGCGTTGCAGCTGCTTACTTTCTTCCTGCGACGCGCAGAAGCAGAAGAAGCAACAGCACCAGCGACGACTCATTCCGTTGACTTGTTCAGGCAGCACCCGCTCAGCGGTGGGCTACGCTGTTGAGGCTGATGATTTTCCAATGGCAAGTTTATTGACCGAATAAAAAGCGAAACGTACAAAGACAGGCATTCATATGTATATATGTGTGCGTGTGTGGACATATGTGAATATAGATTTGTTTAAGTGTGTTTGTGTGCAAAGCGAAATCATGAAAATTTGTTAGACATGCTATTATAAAGGAAAAGTTATTAGCGTTAATTAATTGAGAGAAGTGTAAATTTAGGATTTCTTTCTAAGTAAAGAGTGGGTATTCTTTTTAGATTTTTCGGTTCGAAAATTGTAAACAATAAAATAGTATACTAAAAATCATTAGCAAATGCATTGTTTATTGTTAGTACAATAATTAATTTTTTTCACTTCATAATACCTAACGACTCTGAACACAAAAATACTCTTATTGAAAAATATTAGGACCGATGATTTTCAAAAGCTTCTTCCAAGGTAATTTTCTCGGCAGCAAAGCATACACCATAACCAGGAACATGTGGAAATCACTTGAATCCAAGTTCAAGCTATATGGTGCAGGAATAGGAACCTGCCAACAATGCTTACACAGCATCTACTACAACACTATGACTCTTCTATTGGCCAAAGCTGACTTTGTTTGGGCAATTGCTTCCTTCAGACAATTCAATGGTTAACAATATAGGTATGCATTGAGATTGAGCAGTAAATAGTAAATGATGCCTTGCCAACTCCGCCAAACTCGTAGAAAAAACTTCTTCTCGTCAATCCTGGTTTAACCATTGATTGTGCCGGCTCACCGCGTTTCGAATACGCGCGAAACAGACTGATTCTCGGTAAAAAATTTTGGTTATGATAGGTATTAAAACTGATATAACCTTCAAGTCAGCTAACAATGAAGCTGCAGTAGCCTAGAATCATAGATTGCAAAATACTCTTCCACTAAACGTATGTTCCATAAAAAAGTTCATGATAACTCTTCGGTCGACCAGCGACATATTCAGCGCAAGTATGAGTGCAGAGGAAGAGTATCAGAAGTTAACTCAGTGACAGAGTGGCTGGACAATCGGTAAAGACGTCAAAGAGAAGGTCAATGTGAAATTGTATTAAAACATCTTTACTGATAAGGATCGTAGTTTTTTGACATGTTGTTGAAATAATGCAATAATCTAGGCGAATGACGATCGAAAAAGGAGACGACACCGCAAAACCATGCGCTAAAGACACTGAATGGTATAAGTGGTAAATGGAAAATTGGATTATGTTTTGGCTTGCTTATTTGACACAACATCCTATTTTTAGGACATTGTAAAGAAATACAATATATTAAAATACATGAAAATCTTGTTTTTTAACAGTTCGTGTAAAATTTGATCAGTTCTTTTCTAATTTTCATTCAAAATACATTCGAATTAAAGTACCTGAACACTTTACGTGTATCTTTCTTTAATATTTAATAATAGGAAATATTTCCAATTTATTTATTTCTTTTTCAAATATGTTAAATCTGTTAAAGAATTTATTTAATATATCACTTATATACAAAATCAAAACGCTGGGATGTAAAAATATTCACACATATACATACATATGTGTGGAATCATTACGACAGTTGCAAAAAGTTTACCGTGATTCAGTTTTATCAAAAACACAAGCCTATGAGTGATACAAAGTTTTCAAAGACACTCGAGAGATTTTTGAATACATGCCTCGTGTTGGACGTTTTTCGATCTCTTTAACTGATGAAAATATTAAAAATTGATAAAGGGCTAAACATTCTCGCATTCAGATTTTTAGATATGAAACGAGTTCTTGCTCGACTTCACCCAATATATCTGATTTTTTTCAAAAAGAGTACCGCAAACAGGTCTCTTTGGACATGCCTGATCATTCGAATTCCGATTCCACATTATTGGAGAATATTATAACTGCCGATAAGACATAGATTTATGAGTTTGAATATAAACACGTCAGCAATCATCGGAATGGAGTGAAAAAATCGACCCGAAACCATGAAACCGCGCCAAAGTCCTCAAAAATCAATGTGAGGCTAATTTTTTTATGATATGGTTTGATGCATCATGAAATGGTGCCGGGGGGACAGACGGTCAATAAGGAGTTCTATTTGGCCATATTTGAGGCGTTTGCGTAAAAACATCCTTCGGATGGTAAAGCACCATTCCATCGAGCCACGATTGCGACTGACTTTAAAGCCAAAAACGCAATGAATATCATCAATCAACCACCAGATTCCCCAGATTTGGATGAGTGTGGTTTTTTTTGTTCCACAAACTGAAATTGCCCCTCCGTGGCACCCGTTTTCATTTGAACGAAGAGATAAAACAAAATTCGCTGAATATCACCCCAAAAAGTGCTTCGAGGACAGAAAAAATCTCTGAATGCGATAAAATAAACATTGATCAATAATTAAATATTTTGCGTTTTATTTTCAATTTCCGGGCTTAGAAACTTTACCAAATAAAAATCAAAATAGACCGCGAAATTAAATATAGTTTTAACTACCGAAAACTTTTGGGTAGAAATATAGTATATTTTGAACAAAAATTTCTTTTATTTAAAAAAAATTCAATTTGTTTAACAATATCCACAAAATTTTTCACTATTTTATAACATTTAACTATACAAAATATAACTAAGTCAAGAGCTATTATTTTATATAACTTAGAAAAATTTTTACCAACACCCATTCACCATCTGCCTCACGCCCTCTGCTTCCGCTCCCAAAACTATTTTCCAAATTTGAACCATACAAATTAGAACCGAATACGACATCGAGAAAAGTAACACCGAAGTTGAATGAACTCCAAGTCAATAAGTGAAAAAACCGAAAAGAATGATTCGTCAAAAATACAAAATAAATAAGTAAAAGATATAAAACGAAAGATTTAAGCAACGAACTTCAAAAATAGAACAATGCTTGAGCTGGTGAATATATAATATATAGTATGTATATACAAGTATATTTTACATGCGAGCACAAATCAGCAAAAAGCTCATAAATATGTGTGTATGCTTTTCAAACTCACTCAAAGAAGCGCTAACGCATAAAGCATACAAAATCTGACATATTTGGTCATACGTATATACCAAAACGAACATACGAACTACTCAAAAAATTTATACACATACTCTGTAAATTTATTTATATAAATATTATTATAAAGCGCCTGAAGAACGTTCTCTCTGCCATACTCAAATTGAGACTCAGAACTTTCGACTTTCTTTGGTGCAAACGCAGCACACACATACAAGTATAAGAATATAAATTCTTGTATATGCTGAAAGCACACTTAATTGTCTAGACTGCAGAGCAAATGTAGCGAAGAAAGTTTACCGCTAAAGAGCACACACTCACGCGGGCTTAAGCACACTTAGCAATGTAAATGGTGATATAATCGGATTGAAGCCGAAAAACTGGAGCGGAGCGTAGAAAGAGTGTGATTTGAAGAAAAGCCTTAAGTCAAAAAAGTGCGCTCATATTTGCTGTATTTTATAATTATTTACTACCAAATCGCCGTCGTAGCTGTGAAGGAAATTCTTAAATTGGAAAAAATTCAACGAGTGTCTTGAAGATACTTAAATTCGCTCGAAATGATTTTGTCATTCGGAAATAAATTTCGGATCCTCCACTTGAAGGGTAATATTAGCCACAAATCGGAAGACAGGAGCGCTGAAAAACCTAGCCGAGTGGCTCAAAATCGAAAATATCTTAAAATATTGAATATAGGAGTTCGAAGTTTTCGATTATTCGAAAATAATAAGCGCTTTTATGTATATATAAGTCGAGTTCTAAAAGTATTTATCTATATTTTATAAAAAGAATGTCCAAAGTTTGTCATGTAATAACAATGCTAAGCATTTTAATGAAAGAAGGCTTATAATAAAGCAAGTCTCGCTGCTGTGGAGCACAAGGCTTTAAAAGCAGATCCCCACATATATTTAGGACAAATATTGAAGAAATAAGTTTGGCTTTTTTAGTTGTTTAGTTCGACGTTCCGTCATCATTTTCAACAGGCCTTGAGTTACATAAATATAACTCCTTGCATATCATCAAGGCGGAATGACAGACTCTCGAGATCAATATAAATTGCCTTGAATTTCAGTTTCGGTAGACAATGTCTAAGATCTACACTCATTCTTAATATCGTGGGATATATATGTACCTATAAAGTTATTTCGAATAGAATTTAGTGAAATAGAGTTCATAGATTAAAGATCTAATTTTAAGTGGTATCTCCACCAAGAATATCCATCAGTGGCAGGTACTTTACTCTTAAAGAATTCAACCTTTTCCTGTCAGAAAGAGGCTCGAATGTTTGTGAAAATCTGCCTTGAAGTATATCATTCTGAGAAACCCCTTCTTTCGTTATATAAACGTGACACCTCGTTGTTAAATAGCTGGCTGATAATGTTTTCAAACCTATTTTAAAAAGAAGGTTCTGGCATATGTTCATATATTGTGCACTAAAGCGAGCTAAAAGCGCAATATACAAATCCAAAAAAAAGAAAAAATTTAACAAACAAAAAACTCCCGCCCAATCAGTGACGTGATAACTCCACGCACTCCGCAATTATACTAAAGCCAACACTCGCTCACGCACTCGTAACACTTTGCACGCTGTCCGCAGGCAAACAGACACATCGAGAGCAAACATTCACTCACTTATATAAAAATGAGAAAGTATGTGTGCGTATTTTAGAGAATTTGTTGCTTTTGACCAATTCTCCATATTTTGTGATGTATTTATGTTTTTGGGAAAACGAATTTGGTCAATGACCCCCGTACAAGCGAGTCCACATTTCGGCGTGATCACCAATACCAACAAAACACAAAGCACTTTAGCCAAAGGAAAGAGTGTTTTTTAATGGAGCTTCTTCACACAGATGATCAAATATGTATGGGCATGCATATATGTGTGTCTACTTATATGTCCGTCCACATGCTGTTGTGTGTGAATGTTTGTTGGTATGTGCCTGCAATGGAATTCTGTTGATTACCACTTGTAGTTGTTATCTTTTTAGCCTTCAAAGCCGGCCGGTAAAAGTGAAATGTGTCGACGGCGCAGTCGGCGTCACAACGTCAGAGAGTGAGCGGCATATGGTTGGGCGGCCAAAAAACAACACAAATTATGGCAGCAAACGCACACACACACACACCCGTGTCGTGAGGTATGAATGATAAGTATTTTTGTCGCTGCCCGGTTATTTTGGGCTTAAACACCATTCGCTGTGTGGCTTACAACTCGGAGCATGCGTGAAGAGCGAGAGAAAGGGCCGTGGCAGTGAACGCATTTCATTTCCTGCTCGTTCGTTAATTCGGTTATGCTTTTTTTGTTATTGTTGTGTATTACAATGTACTGACATTAAACGGTGTCAGTGAACTCGACTTGCCGTGTTGTTGTTGTAAACGCATTTTAACGCGATTTTTGTTAGCTTTATTTTGTAACAATTTTTTTGTGTATTTTTTTATTGTTTTTTTTTTTTAATTTTTCTATGAGTTAATTTTTCATTTGAGTTTTTCATCCAAGCTCAGCTGTTCTCATTTGCACGCAGAGGTTATTGACTCATCTCATCGCCGTAGAACAGTTTGAAGCTTAGCCGAAAGTTCAGAGCGCATTCATTTGTATGAAATGAAGTTACGTGATGCCCGGCGCGCATGTGCGTAGTCGCTACTCCGATATGCCATTTGGTGTTCGTAGCTTAAATAGAAAAAGTGGCAAAGTGTAGTTTAATAATTTTTTGGAAAATATTTTTTTTTTTTGTTTTTATTTAATTTTTTTATGCTGATTATGGAACAAAACTTACTTTTTTGCCTGTAGCCATCTTTTTAAGTCATCTTAGGTATGGAGCTTACATTATAGCACATCTGAAAGCTAAAGTAATTACTATAAATTGTTGCCTATAATAAGGCGCTTTGTAAAATATTATTTCAAAGCATATACTTAAATACTCAGCAACTTTTCGAGACGCCACTTAATAATCATACACAGTTTTTTTATTTATCATTAATTTTTAAGTTATTTTGCTTATTTGACGTATTTTTTCCTCTAATGAATTTGATTCTAAATCAGCCTAGAGGTAGGCTAGGTAATATATGATACATAAAAGGTATAGGAAATAAATTTTTGCCTACAATTAGGCACAATTTATAACTCACGGCATTCCCTTAAGGTTTTAGGTTAAGTATTATATATTCTAATTTTGCAAAGTTTTTTTTACCTCATAAGTCCACGAAAATAACTTTTGAGACTTGGAAAACTAGAGTCTTTTTATTTTAGGGGTTTCGTATTTGACAGTTTTCTACATTATTTTACCATTTTTATAACCAACTTTGTCTTATTTCATATCTTCTATTGACTTTTCTCATAATATTTGTATCATATTATACCCTGAAGAGGTAGAGATATCTATCTGAAACTTTACACACACACTTTTATTCTTATTCAAATATTTATTTATCGGAACCGTCGATATCGGACCAATATAGCATATAGCTGCTCTATAAACTGACCTGTCAAAATGAAGTCCTTGTACCGAAAACTTTTTTGTTTGACAAGATATCTTTACGAAATTTGGCATGGATTATTACCTGTAGCAGCGGTATATTTTACGGAGAAAATTTTCAGATCGAACTACAATAGCATATAGCTGCCATATAAACTGACCTGTCAAAATGAAGTCCTTGTACTGAAAACTTTTTTGTTTGACAAGATATCTTTACGAAAGTTGGCATGGATTATTATCTGTAGCAACGGTATATTTTACGAAGAACTTATTTAGATCGGACTACAATAACATATAGCTGCCATGTAAAGTGACCTGTTAAAATTAAGTTTTGTATGGAAACTTCGTTATTATTGAAGGATTTCCTGACTTTAGCAAGTTTCTCCTCAGAAAAATCGTAGTTTCTTAAAAAATTATTAAAATTTTTATTATTATTTTTTGTATGAAAGCGAGGCTATTATATGGCATTATATGGGTATTCAATACCCTGAATCGCTAAAATTTATATATTTACTTGCAAAAACCATTTTTTCCGCGTTTCACAACCCGTCTACCATTAAAACAAAGTCAAGTCAATTTTCACTGAACTCAAGTTAAGTGCTTTATTCTGTCATCCAAACACAATTAAACACTAAATCATCTTCTTTATGTTATAAATACCACTTTTTACCTTTCCACAATCCAAAAGGTCATTGCACGCTGTTCTTTGCTTTTGGCCAACTCAAAATACTTCCGCTTTTGTAAATATTTAAGCCACACACTCTACTCCATTTACCACTTGTCTATCTCCAGCCAAGCTACTCATCATTTAACCAGCTCTCTTACAACATACCTCCAAAAATGTTCTCTTCATCTCAAAAGTTTCAACGAATTTATTTGATTTTTTCGTGTCTGCTTGGCATCGATTTTATTTATGTCAACATTACGCATGCGCTCTACATACTCACTTACAAGCACACACGCTTCCGCATTCGCTTTTGATTTCTCACACACACACACACACACGCTCAAAATGCACTTTTGGCATTGCTTGCCGCAGCAAGCGATACATTTCATTTTACTTTTCATCCCATATTGACCAGAAAAGTTCATTGGCCTCTTTCACTTGTTGATGCTCACACACACACACAAACACACTTACAGCCAGATCACATACACATATACAACGAATTTTGTTCCATCACCGTTTTGTTGTTGCATTTGTGTTTTCATTTACTTTTTTCGGTTTGAATTTTGTTGCTTTGGTGCGTTCATCGGTTTCGTCATTCGATCAGCTGATCTTCATTTGATCATTTTCTCTCGTGTCTCCAGCCGTTTGTTGAATTAAATTCCCGTTCATAGCGCACCGCTGCATTAGCCGGCACTTTTGTTGCTCTGCTGCTGTTGTTGTTGCACTGTCACTGGCTTTGTTGGGAAAGGTTCATTTGTTCTGAGAAAACCAAACAAATCGATGAAAAAAAGAAAGGCGTGTGACAAATCGAATTTTTGTCGAAAGTTTAGAGTTCATTGACTGCGGCCAACAGCGCTTGGAGATAAATCTCATTGCTTGTGAAGTCAAAAATGTTGTGTGGCAGAAACTGTTGAAGCAAGTATTGACTTTTTTAAGCGTTTGTAATCAATATATTGTCATGAACCATAGTTAATGAATCCTTTATGAAAAGCCGCTTAAGACTGGTAGAGTGAATATTCAGAAAGTTATTCCTATGAGAGCTCCGGAAATCGTGATCAAATCATACCTTAAAGCAAAATAGAGAAGAAAGAGGTTTATTCTCATCATTATTATTAAATACTTAGTTCTTTTTCGTCCATATGGTTGCATATGGTCTATCGTTCTTCCTTATATGTAAAATTCTTCGGTACATCAATACCTTCATTCTGGATTTTTAATTTCCCCCCAGTGATCTGTTACCAGATCGCAATGATGTTTGCCCTCGGGACACACTTTTCTTGTTCTTCCGAACTCATTTCCCTGATAACGTTAGTGACTATACGACACTTGTAACAATAACTTTGATTTCATTGAGAGGCATACAGCAATAGCGTATTAGAAGTAGGAAATGTGGCAACAGTGTCCGTTAGTATTATCTTGTCTAGAGATTTGATTCTCCAGTCAGAGAGTTGAGAAGTAAGGGCATCGGCTGTTTGCTGGAATCACAGCTTTGCGATGTAGACCTTACGGCCAAGTACGCTTTTAGCAATAGCATATAGGAAGTAGGAAATGTGGCAACAGTGTCTGTCAGCATCATTTGGGCGTGAGCTTCAGAGAGCTGAGAAGTAAGAGGATCAGCTGTCTTCTTTGATCGCAACTTTGCGACGTCGAGCTTCCTCTGTGCGCTAAGCCATGCGTTATTGCCGGTTTTAAGTCTTAATTATAGTGTTCCCAGTCGATATTTGAACCACGAAACATACACACGTGTAGTACCCTGGAAACAGTCGTCGTTCACGAAATGATCAGCCTGAGTTTCTTTTTTTTTGACAGTCAAGGAGATACCCATGAAACCTAATGAATATCGCCGTTGAGAAGTGTGGTGCCACAGCCAACCATGTTTCAAGCGATGGTGGAGTCGACAAGCCGCAGGCCGTTGTTCAAGTTTGACTTGTGGAAGCTGAATTGCCCCACCGCAATACCAAAGATACATTCATTGCTCAATTATACATACTTACTCCTAGGACGAAGCAATTAATATTTATAATTTGATACAATTTTAATGTTCTTTCACAAAAATAATGAAATTCGCACCGCAAATGCGTCATTTGGGGATTCTCTTCAGTTACAACGAACAAGTGTTCCAGGAATTCTAAATGCTCGCATAATGAATCAGCTGAACATGTCAGCCACACCCCAAAGCAAAAGTCACACGCAATTTTTAAACGAAATCTTAAATTAACACACATCATACGCCTACAGCAGTCAGATTTATACCCATACACACACAAACATTTATATTTACAAATATTTTTAAACTTAGCGCATCAGTCAACGCGCAAAAGTCCCACAAGCTCGCAGAAATATTTATAAAATAACGCAGTTTTGTTGTCAATTCATTTTATTTATTTTTACTTTTTAATTTTTTCTTAAGCAGCTCAAAAAATAAGTAATGAGGATATTAAAACATTTTTTCGAGGTACGTACTCGCACGTAACTTTCACATGGCCGGCCTGAGTGGCAACAAGTCAAGTGATTATGTCATAATTTGCTTCGCTGGTCAAGCGGTCGAGACAAAGGAGGCGGGAGAGAGAGCGAGCGGGCGCAGACGCAGACAAATGAGTGGCGTGAAGTGAAGTTGTTTCTTTGCTGTTGTTAGCAATGAAGTCGAAAGTCAAATGATGCGGTACAACAACAAATGTACCTTCATGTGTGTAATTATCTGTGTTTATGTATATCAGTAGATGTGCGATTGTGCGTGCCTAGTTATAGGATTGCCGGTGAATTGCATAAAATTGTAATTATTTTGCTGTTAGTAACAAAGAGCAAGTGCCAAGAGTTATTGTTGAAGCTGCTGTTGTTGTTGCTGGTAGAGCTGGTCATTAACACTTAAGATAATGCGTAAACGCCTATATATTAATTATATAAGTTTGTTGTTAAGGGAACTACATGATGCCACCATAGTTTCCAGTACTTGCACGAAAATAAATACTTCTGTTATATAATTGTGCAATTCACAAGTCTCATAAAGTTGTAAGTTATAACGATTCGAAAACATAGCATTGAAAATTGTAAATGTGTAAACTCATTTTTGTATGAAATCCAACAACAATTTTTTTAAACAAGTGTAAAAAATTTATAATTTTACGATTTTACGATGCTTTACGACAGGTTGTGAGTACCCCAAATATTATCAGACTTTGTTCATAATTGTAAAATTCTTAATTTATTTTTCAAAATCTATGTCGTCCCCTCAAAGTAATCCACAATACATTTGTGCCAACGTTTTCTCCAATCCTCGAAACTGTTGTTAAAGCCACCGCTTGGCCAGCTTGGCAAACGACGCATAATACTCAAATAGTATTCCATGTTGACAGTTGGCCGGTCGGAAAGAATTCGAAGTGCACCACTCCTCGATAATCGAAGAATACTGTAAACATAACCTTCACGTTTGCCCTACTTTGACGTGGGTTTTCGGCTTCGGCAAACCCTTGCTTGATTTGGATCTCTTCATCGTCTGTTTCCAGATCGTAAGCATATACCCAAGACTCATTGAGAGTAATAATACATTTCATGGCATCCTGGAAGTCGTTAATGCGACGCTGTTTTTCGAAAAAAATAAGTGAATTTGGAATCAAACGTGCTTTCACTATTCTTAGGCCCAAATGATGTTTCAAGTCAGAAGACGACTGCGTAGATGGGCGTAATCGAACCACTGACATACCCAAAAAAAATCTGTAAAATAACATAAAAAACCACTAAATTAAGAAAAGCAAGATGCTCCTTGGGTCTAAAAATTGGGCGTGGGCTCACCTAACAATAGGTTTAACGACCGAAATTACTTCATACAAGTATATTAGATTTCCCCAAGATAAATCCTATAGAATAAAAAATTAATGAAATCGGATCATAACACTGCTCACTTATCGTTTCAAGGGAACTACTAAAACGATAAAACAGTAACTAAATACGCCACTGACATAGAATTTTACACCCTAGATCGTACAAAAAGACTTTACGAGAGCCGTTAGCAAATCTTTGGGCTGGTGAAAATTCACACCTCGAAACCAACACGACCGATATCAACCAAATTCGGTATCTACTGATAGTCCTATGCCATACTTTGAAAGAGGTAATCGGACTACAACCACGCCTACTTTCCATGTAACATAATTTGAAATTTTATCTGATTCGGTCACATTCCAGTACACAAATCGATAATAAATTAAAGTAACGGAGTAAAACTTTGTATGAATAACGCCTTTGAAGTGTACCCTCTTATGACCAAAACTATGTAAAACGAAAAATCTTTAAATCTATATCTCATCGGCTCTCCATGAATGTGGGATCATAATTCAAACGATAGCATGTCAAAAGAGACCTGTTCGCGGTATTCTTTTTGAAAAAAAAAATCAGTTTTATCGAGACGAGTCGAGCAAGAACTCATTTTATATCCAATGTCCACCAAAATCATTCGAATGGTCTCATATCTTTCACTTTTTTTAATATTTTGATCAGTTGAAGAGATCGAACGTTGTGCAGAACGAGACATGTCTTCACTCGTAGGCCGGTGTTTTTGATAAAACTGAATCAGCACAAGCCTTTTCCAACATCCGCAACGGTTCGGCATACGAAATTTGGTTAGAAATCCAAAATTCAAGACAAATTCTTTGTTCCATATCGACTTAAGCAGCTGCTGTAAACAAGCTGGTTAACAGATCGCGCTCAAATTTGGCAAAATAATTAACGACAGTTCTACCAACCTAGCAATATTTTTTTAAAACATCATTTAACCGGAGAATCCTGTGACTCAAAAACGGATTGAGTCTTCCCTAATGTATTCAACACTTTCACTACATTTTCTAATATTGCCAACACCTGAAGGTAGGAATTTCTTTGCCTTTGATTCCCGCAAGTTGCAAGGGTATACAATTTTTGAACTTAGCGCTCCCTTACTCGTTAATATTAAAGCCACCAGCATGAATGCAAATTTGAAAATTAAAGTTTATTTTAATTCCGATTTGCATTTTCTATGTGCGCGCATTTCTCTGTTCTCCATTGTATGTATATTGCTCTGCTAGTTTTTGGGCATTACATCATTTCGGATGCGCATATTATTTAGTTGCGTAAAAAAATAGAAATGTATGTACCCAAGTTAGTTGTGAAATGCTTAGTAGTTTATTTTCCCTTTTTGCGCTGGAGCTTCTACGCCTCGCTGAGTAGCTACCACAATTAACGCCAGTGGCTGTCTATCAACTTCTAGCTAAATAATGGTCGAAAACTGCCGAAAATAGTTGAATGCCCGCCAGCTCTAGCGTGCTCTTTGCGCTTTTCATTGTTGTTGTTGTTTTAGTTGCGTTTTTTTCATATATTTTGCTACATTAGCGCTTTGCTATTAGTTGCTTTGTTTAGTTTTTTGTATTTTTTGGTGTTTTTGTAACATTTGCTTGAATAAATGCGTTTATTGAACTTTTCTACAAAAATGGTTGGGCACAAGAACCGAAACTGAAGAAAAGAAAAAGTGTTGTTTTGCGTTGTTATGAAATTATCTCACCTTTCCCTTTGCGATTCTTTCGCTTTCTTTGATTCGCCTTCCTTTTCCTTCCATTCACATTTCATAATGCGCAAAAAGTTATGACATTGAAAGGTTTTAAAAGTTTACCTTTTAGGTTTCTTTGTTTTTTGCTTGTTGTTGTGAATTTTGAATCTCCAACTGACAATTAGAAAGTTTCTACTTCGGTATGCAGCAGCGTAGAGGCAGGCATTCTTTGTGGCTACATTTGTTATGTAAATGAGGCATAAAGACCCATTAAGTGGTCATTATTCCCGGAGGACTCCGTGTGCAATTAAACTTGTTTGACCTTCAAAGCTTTTGTGAGAATTCTTTAATTCTTAGTTTGCTGAGTATATCTATCAAATGTTAAAATCTATTAAGCTTTGAGATTAAAGGAATTAGTAGCTGGCTTTTTATTTGTTAACACACGCACTTTTATAATTTATATATATTTATTTAAATAAGTTAAAAAATATACATATATGCGAGAGTGGTTATTATTAGTAAATATATAAATGTTTAATAATTGAATGTACATTTTTTTCTTTTGAATCCAATTTTCGATGACTCGTTTGAGCATTTTGACTGGCGTGATGCTTTTCTCCAAAGCCGAAATCGAATCGGGACTATCCGTGTAGGCCTTAGACTTTACATTCCTCCACTAACGGTGTGATAGAAGATTTTTTCAACTGTAAAAGTATGCTTTCATCATGGCCGTTGATCGTTTTCCACTATAGAAGCCGCTTGCATCTCTTTAGCCTAATGTGATTCAAACGTTGTATAAGGAGATGTCCAACTACCCGATGGTAGGCTTTGATGTAGAAATAATCTCGCATAAGGTTTGACATTGTTCTGGACGATATAAGCATCTTGACCTAATTTTATGCTTTCTACCGGGATTTCTGCGATAGAGTTTGCGAACAGTTTTAATCCGGACGTATGTCGGCACTAAACAGTCCGGTACAATTAGTATTCCGATCATATTCCTACAGTTTCTTCTAACGAGTGCCAATAGGAATTTTGTGTACTTCCGATCTACCGTTTTGTACATGACTTTTGCAGATTAGCACTTAGGTAGCTCGTTCCAATGGATTTTGATTTTCTTTACCATGTTTCTATCTAGATCATCGTCATATGCTTAAACCCGCACCAACTCCATCGTCCATTTTCTAGCCATCCGTATAAATGTTTACCGCGCGCAGCTAACATACCTATACGACAACTATCTCTTTCTATATTTATAGATGGCAGAGTTGTTCTTAAAGCTCCCGTTATGCACACCGCAGCGACCATCTGAATGTGCTCTATTGGCTTCCGGTAAGTTGATTTCCGTACGCCAGACCACCATACTACTGCAACGTAGAGCAGAATTGGCCTTACTATGGCTATGTAGCATCAGTGCATAAGGGAGGAAGAGAGCCTCTAGATTATGTCGAACATCTGCCTACACATTTGTAAAGCGTTGCTTTTCTCAATTCTATCTTCCACGTTGTGCTACCACAGCGGTTTGCTGTCCAAGACTGGCCAAAGGTAACTTGGTGCGGTCCTTAGGGGAGAGTTGTGCCCCATTTATCAAAGGGACCCAACATGAAGGAATTTTATACTTTCTTGTGAACACAAGCAGATCCGTTTTGAACAGGCTCGCCCCCAGACCCGCTTATGATGCCCAATTCTGGTTTTTATTAAGAATGATGGTCAAAATACTGCTAATGGTCTGCTGACATCTATCCGTTAATCAGATTGCAATGCCGTTCGTATATGCCACTATCTTAGCGGCTTTGCCGACCAAGTCCCTTGGCAGTTTATTCCCCACTCCACCTTTCTGAGTACCTCTGCCGACTTTCTTGGTCATTCTATTGTCGTTTCATTCTGCTCTTATTCTTCTAGAGGTCAGAAGGCTTCTGATCCAGCGTTTATAGCACGATCAACATTTATTGACTGGATACTATTTAGAACAGATTCCGTAGAGACGTTGTTGAACGCTCCAGAAATGTCCAGGAATGCTCCAACATCGTACTACTTATACTCAAGAGCCCTTTCCATATTAAATACCAATGTATGGAGTGCAGCCTCTACTGATGTACCCTTCGTATATGCTTACTTTCCTTTGAACAAGCTTCTAGGAGACGCTGCGGCCTGTGTACGTCAAGGATTTTTTCCAGCGTTTTCAGCAGGAAGTAAGTTAAGCTTCTGGGCTCAAACTCTTTTGAGAAAGTTTTATTGTTTCTACCTGCCTTCGGTATGAAAACTACCCTAGTAAATAAAAAAATATTCTTAATTTCTTTTTTACAGATGTAATACATATATATATACCGAAAAATATTGTGTGAAATGAAATGTGATTATTTAGAGAAAATGAGTTGGATGAATTATAAAAATATTCTTAGATGTGGAAAGAACTATTTATCCACCAAGGTGTGAAGCGAAATATAAATGCACCTGCGTGTGTTTCTGGTATAATGCCTTCGATTTACCACTCTCTTATGTAGGACGAATCGAAATCAGTTTATAAATATAATATTTTCCCCCCAAATACCTGAGTATCTTTGATGATCTCATGCCCAAACTTAGCTCCTTCATATTTACTTACTTTATTCATTCCGTTTAATTTCCCACGAATGATAATAACTTAGCCCGAAAATCCCAAGTTTTATTGATTCCAGAGGCATAAGAAAGAATTTTAAAAGCTGCCATTCAAAAAAAAGCCAACTCGTCATTTAATTAAAATATTTTTAATCATTACAAATAACTTTTCCAATAAATCATTAATCATATTTGACTGATGATAGGTTGGCCATGCATATACGCGTATGTATGTGTGTATTTAGCTAACTATTAAGACAATAAACCTTTGAAACTGCCATCCAAGTTGAAGGTCAGAGCCAACTCGCAAAAAAAGCCAACAAAAACACTTTCGCAGGCTTCAAAAGAAAGAAGAATCGCAAGAAAAGCAACAAAAGCAAAGAAACACTCTGGTTAAGCTATTCGTGAATACGCACCTATCATCAAACTATGAGTTATTGATCTATACACATGATCTACACACATAAACACACACACACAAGTACACATGAGAATATTTCAAATTTCGTTGGTGTCTAAACGAAACGAAAGCCAAGAATCAATGCGAAATGAATCAATTTTCATTATGCTAATTCCTGTCTACAAGTAAAAACTAATCTGCACACAAGCGCGCGGGCGTTGAACCACGCAGCACGACGGAATTGCGGAGCAGAACGCCTGAGATTGAAAGTGCGTGCGCACGCGTACATACGCCGAAGCTGCAGGGGTGGGGATGTAGGTGAAGGGTACGCAAAACGCAAAAGTAAATTCACGATTTCACTTGGACGCGCATAATAAAATTCAGTTGTCGTTGTTTTTGTGCTTCGACAGCGTGACTATTACTCAACTTGATGCCTCGTTTGATGGCTCGCTTATGAGGTATGACACGTTGAATGTGTGCGTGTGTGTGTAGTTCTATTAGTTCATTGTCCGTCTTGCCCATAGAAGACAATTTGATTAGAAGTTATTTTTGGTGGACTGCCTAGCTTACATGTTTTTGTTGTATTCTTTTTAGGATTTCTGATGATTTAATCTCTATAGAAATCATTTGATCTCAACGGTCGTAACCACGGTCATGGTCATGGCCATGGCACGCTGACCTTTACCTGTAATTCTAGTGAAAAAATTGAGTGACTGAGGTATGCAGTTCGTCGATCTAAATTAGCTGCTCATTTTAGGCATACACAGGCTAATAGTTAGCTAAATACAAATATGAGTAACCAAATATGTAGAATAGAGAAATATGAGCGCATTTTTATTATTGAATTTTAATTATTATTTCACCAATAATTTGTTTAGTTTGGCTTTTGAAAATATTAAGCCTAGATATGATAATTTGAAAAGCTCTTGAAAATATATAAGAAAATACTAAAGTAGGTACTTCCCTTACAGGGTGATACACTGGCTATAGGGATCCAACTTTTCAACTTTTCGATACAATTTTTGTAATACGATTTCTCCTTTTCTCCAAAATAGGCCTCAGTTTTGGCGATCACATCTTCATGCGAGTAATCTTTATTCCCAGTGAGCATTCTTTTGAGATCTAAGAACCAGATATAGTCACTGGGGGCCAGATCTGTAGAATATGGTGGATGCGGAAGCAATTCGATTGATTGTTGATTGGAATTTGGAGTGAAATCACGAAGCCATGTTTCAGCCATTGTCACATAACGATGCAAAAACTCTAATTTACTGAGCTTTATCATCTTCAAACAGTGGTCCGAATCATCAATTCTTCGTTGGTTTTGTTCAAAAGTATGCTCTGCGCGGGACTCACTTTGCACAGAGCTTTCCAAATATTGGTATATGATATTATGAATATATATATGCAGTACCCTCTATGACCTCATCTTCCTTCAGATAACGTTACCTTCAGATCGTTTTACCTTCTGATCGCCTTTAGTTGTTGTAGTATTTTTTTCTATCAAAGATCCCTCGATGAAATACTAAGTACTAAAGTTTCGAAGCAGTAAAAATCAGAGAACCCCCATCAAAAAAGGCAACTGAGTAATGACAATGACGTTAGATATGACCTCTTCACAAATATTCTTCTATAACAAGAATTGAAAGTCCTTTTATCTAAATTAAAATATCAAAAAAGCGGTTAAGAATCACTGTCAGGTTTAGAATCTCTGTTAGATGATTTCGATGACAACCAGAAAACGTGCTATTTCGACGGGGTTGGATCTTTTGGAGACACGAGGAGGTACTCTGTAATGGTAAGAGTATTTTGACACGTCTGAAGCTTTTTCGTCTGCGCTTCACTACATCCAGGCGACCATAATAACATGGTTTTCCTTGGAGCTGCCAGCAAACGACTTAAAGCGTATTCGCGTGAGTAAGTGGTGAAGGAGCGCAAGCTGTTAAGTTTAAAGCGTAAAGACTTAGGATTGTTGACAGTCGGAATTTTAACGATTCTGATGTTAAGGTTCAGTGTGTACTTCTTCGTTCAGTTGGTGAATATGGTCACTGTAGATTTAGTGGTAGAAGGTGTGAGGCTCAAATTCTTGGCTTTTCATTTCATTATTTCAATAATAATTCATCATTTCAATAATTCCGCGTTGCAATTGTACTGGAAACACAGAATTTCAAACTGATTGAATTATTTTTGTTAGAAAGTACCAACTGTATTTTTTTGGATGGAAACTCAATGTGGTAAGAGTTAAAAGCCGTTTCAACTTGACACGAAAAAGTTTGTATTTAAGTTATTAAAAATTCCTTTCAAAAAAAGTCAAAATTTCTTGTTTATGGGTTCTGACAATTGTATGAAGTTACAATTAAAAATACTGTAAAAAACTTGCAAAGTAGCAAAAGCGTTTGCCTAAAAGTATGCAGGCAAAAGTAACGTTAGTGATCGCATTCCATACAGTACAAACGAAAAATTGCTATCGAAGCTCAAAACCATAATTATCGTTTGTGTAAGGCAGCGTATTCTTAGCAAGGTTAAACACCAAACTGATCATGACTGATAAACATAAATTTCGATTTTCTGATATCAATCAGGAACAAACTCGTTATTTGCCGCCAGATATTCATATCTTTTAAATGAGCAATATAATTATATAATAAAACTAAAAGAAAATATATATTTAATATCTACAAATATTTTTGTTTAACAAAACCAGTACCATATACCTGTAGGCATCGCATCGCTGGCTCTGTGAAGCACATCCCACTAAATTTATATCATCTTTAATGCTTGTGGCTTTGTTTACTTTTGCAAGATCAGCGAATAATGGTTTTTGAATCATTTAGCTTCAACAGCTACTCAGAGCCTTTAATCACATTTTCTAAATTGTTAAGAAAAATGTTTAACAGCGAACAGAGAAGTCATTAGAGAAACCGTATGCCTCAAAGCAGATTTTCAGCAGGGCTCCCGTCATAAGTCACTTGGCTCAGTTTGATTTTTTAATTTTATGAAAATGAGCTTCTGAGGGTAAGTGTCCCGTGATGGTCCTTTTAATGTTACTTTTTTCTCCTTACTCTATGTTTCTAGTCTCATAAGACCAGAGGAGTTCCTATAAGGTGCTTCATACAACCCAGTTAACGAAAAGCGAACCTTTATTAGCGCATACTTATAGTTCAAAATAAAACAATAACACATTTCATATTTTTTACATAATTTCAAAATTTTATTGTATATATTTTCGAAACTTTCAATAAAATATTTCTAAAATACTAAAACTTTTCAAGTCAGCAAAAATGTGCAAATACATACTAAGCACTAGGCTGGGAAAAACTTGCCATATAAATACATAACACTAGGAACTACAGTGAATTTCACAACTAACAATTTACGAATATAGACATAGGTCGAGCCTAAGGCACATCAATACTTTTCCATAAAATCCTTCACTTACATTACATTACACTTTCAACCACACATGCCACAAACAGATCATTCCAATACCCACTCAAACATACCGTTAAAACTACCCTTTGGAATAAAGTTGTCTATTTTAAACACCCACAAACATAACATCCCACCAGCCAACGCTCCTCAATGCCGTTTCAGAGCTTTACGCTGTCGCTGGTAGAACTCCTCCATTGCACGATATTCCGGCTCATAGACATCCGGTATCTCCCTGTTCAACGATTCATAGTAGACCATCTGCACTGAGCAGGAACCTCTCAGTTGTTCTTCATAGC
Organism: Bactrocera dorsalis; assembly: GCF_023373825.1. NCBI lineage: Eukaryota > Metazoa > Arthropoda > Insecta > Diptera > Tephritidae > Bactrocera > Bactrocera dorsalis. Next base: position 17,357,977 of record NC_064307.1, on the reverse strand, counting down.
AGCGCAACTGCTGGAAGAAGCCAGTATTCGGACGTATTTGTGGACGTATGGCCTTGACGTGCAAGTAGGCGGCGCGCAGTGACATGCCACCATACTTCATCAGGTATGCCAAGCAGAGTGTGGCCGAACGACTGACACCGGCCACGCAGTGCACCAGCGATTTGCCGCCGAGCTGACGCACCTCTTCTATCATATCGGCCACCTCGTCGAAGTGCACCGACAGATCGGTGGCAGGGCGATCGTATGCGTTGATGCGCAAATATAGTGGCTTGGTGACGCTCGAGAGCGGTGTATCGGGTAGCTCCGGTGCGACATTGATGATGAAACGCACCTGCAGCTGATCGAGTATCATGGGCATGACAACGCCAGCGCCGCATAAGTAGAGGCTCGGCGTCAATTGTGAGATGCCCGGGAAGGGTGTGTGCGAGTGAATGGGCGTATGCAGCGAGCTGGAAGTAAACGAAGAAAGAAATGAAGGAATTTATAATAGTATTTACATTTTTTTAATAAAATAAAATAAATATTATAAAAAATTAAACTAAATTAGCATTAACATTAACATTAACGTTAACATTAACTAACTTCCCTGAAAATATTTCTAAAAAATATTGTGTTTAAGAAAATTTTCAGTGCATTCTTCTCCAAATTTTTATAGCTTTCTGTTTACAAACAAAATTCCGAAGTGCATATTATTAATTCGTTTTTCGCACATTAAGTACCTTGTTGTCGACACTTCAATTCGCTTTGCTAGCTGCCAAAAATGTTATTAATAAAATATCTAAGTGTTTTTATTCGCTTATTTATAGATCGTTGTTGTATTTTCATGTTTTTAAATATGGACCCGCTGAAGCGAGAATAATTCCTCAAAATTGAGTGAAAAATATGAGTTCGTTTTTAAAAATATGGATGCTTATTTATAGAAATATTGAAAAAACAAGTTCAAGGTAACAATTTTTCAACTTCGTAGTATATTTGAAATTATTTGCGCCCCAAGTTCTTCTTATACATATATGTTTCTGAGGTGACACAGTTTTTTCTAGACATGTGGTTTTTAAGAAGAAATAAAACGCAAATAAAAATGCTTTCAAGCAAATAACCAAAGTGACCAGTAACCAACAACGAAACCTATTTCAACGAAGCCCAATTCGCGCCTATCTGCGTAGACCAGCGACTTCACATAATTCCACAAAATAGTTCAGTGCAAGACAATGCCCTGAAAGTTTCCTTTAATAAATTGGTAGTTTTGTTGCTTGTATTGCATGCAGCGGCGCTTGTTGGAAGTAGTCCACATAAACTTCCTCCAACTCAAGCACGAAAAAGTTATGATTCATGGCTTTATAGCGTTCCCCATTGGTTGCAACACTATGGCCGGCTTCATTATTGAAGAAATATGGACTAATAATTTCCTTTTCCTTTATGACACACCAAGCACTGACTGTTTGAGTAAGTCTCAACAATGGCTTGTGGCTTAACAGCACTCCAAATGCGACAATTCTGTTGATTAGTGTACCAATCAATCAAAGGTGAATGTCATCTCGCTGAAAAAAATTTTCTTGTGAAATATCGGGATCGATGACCATCCCGTTTTGGGCCCATTTACCGAACATGCGATGCCTTTAATAACCGTTTGGCTTCAGTTCTTGCACGTGTTAAATTCCGTAAACTTACATTCTTCCGCAAAATTTTCTATAAAGTCTTAATGCTCTGTTCCACGGAACATCTTCGATGCACCCTGTACGGCACCCTGTACGGCATCTCTAAGGATGCCGCAGCGAGCGAATCGCACCATTATTTTCGTAATAAATTTGTAGGATGTGCAAACGTTGTTCTAGACTAAGTCTGTTTATTATGAAAACTGTGTATAAATCAATTAACAGTTCTTTAAGGGGCTAACTAATAGAAAATATTGCTTCATTGAAAACCACAAGTCTAAGTTTTTTCTTTTTAAATAAAATGAAATTTTTAGCTTTGAAAAAGTATTTTTTGAAATTTGATAATTACTAGAAAATGCAATTGAACTTTTTGGAAAAATTTAACTAAAACCTGGCATTGTTACATATATTGGGCGCATTCGATTCGCAATTTCTCTGTCTGCATTGTCTTCCTTTATCAAAGATTTTGCAAGTAAAAGCCACACATACAGTAGTTATCAAAATTAACTTAATGCAAGAGAGGGAGTAGATAACTCAAGAACGTAAGTAATGTAATATTTAACTCTACTTTCTCCCATTTTTTATAACAGTTTTTTTCATTTATACCAGACGTGTGTTCGATTCGACCGTTTTGGGCCATATATTTACTGACTTTCTTTTCAATAAACCTTTAATAGCGCCTTTTGCAACCTTGTATAAAAAAATTACAGGACCCTTTATGATGGTGATGGACTTATACAATATTTCAATTGGAATACATATATTTTTTTGCATAAATAGATATTTCTGCCATAGTTTCGTTTAGAGATTCGAAAGTTATTTTTTGAAGTTCGAAAGAATACGAAATAACTTAATATCCATGAACTAAAACTGAGAAACTTTTTGTAGCAATAAAATTTTTTTTTGACATCAGTTAGAGCTCCGTACACCTACAATTATTGTCAAGTCTTTACAACTCACAGATCTCATACTTTGTTTGTATTTTAACCTTTCATGCTACATATAAATAGGAGGAGAGATGGTAAAGAGGTTTAGTGAAATCTTTGATTTCGCTCGAACCGGACACTATCTGATACGGATTGATGTGGCAACATTGAGAACATTACCAGAATCCATTTCGAGATGCTTGAGATAGAATCAACTTAACACTTCCTGCTCGAACGCCCCAGTTTTGAAAGAGCAAGGCAAAAACACTTCGATTTTCATCGTTTTAAACATTCAGATGAAATATCGGATACAGAAATAAAGCACCTAAACAGATTTGTGATATGTTCAGGACAATTTGGCGATAGCTGGCTGGCTTCACAAAGGACTGTACACAGCAGTCCTAGTCTGATTCGCCACCATGCTGAGCGATCAGCCTCAAGCAGAACCTTACCTAACGCAACAAAAACATAACCTTACTGAATTTATTATAAGCATTTTGATATTTTGATTTATATAGTCAAAATTACATATTTTATTGACTCAAGTGTGAACATAAAAAAATTATATTTGAAAATTTCGCATTTCTAAGTAGTTTATTAGTTAATAAAACGATTAAATCTCATCAAAAAAAAAATTTATAATTTATTTTTAGTATTTTTTGTTTCAAAAAACACACTGCTACTTATTGGATTTTTATTTTTCCTCACTAAGACGAAACTACGCACTGATTTCCTCTGTTTTTTATAAGATTACAATATCCTCAGTGTTTACTATCAAGGCCGTGGGCGAAGTGTAGCAAATTTGTTTACGCTAATAAAATAAAATAAAATAAACAAAATAGTTCAATATGGCAATAACACTATAAACTTGCTATACGCGTCTTGTCTTGTTAAAAAATATAAGAAAAAATAAAAATAAAAGATAAAAAACGAAAAAGAGACCAAAAAATTAAAAAATTAAAAAAATAATCAATGACGTTGTTAAAGAGTGTGTGCTTTTGAGGCGCGACTGCAATGAACCACATTTTTGAATGACGTAACATTTAGATATTTATATGACTGTATATAAACAAATAAAATTAGCTATTAAAAAACATTTTTTAAATAGAAAAAAAAAGTTTATAGCATTTATTTGGCCGGCGAACATAAATAACCCGATTTTGGTATGCGAACAATGCAAGCAAAGGAGGTTTTGAATAAACAAATCAAGAAAGTTTCGAAAATAGAAATTATAATATTAAAAATACTACAACTGTTTAAACAGAAAACCTACGCACTTCACCAAAATACCAATTATTATCACAAAATATGTTTTTTTCGTCATATTTCGATTTATTTCACCAAAAATTTGTTTATTTTCTCAAAATTGTTTCTTTTTTAATTTCATTTTCCAAAAATAGTATTTTTTCAACATTTTTAATTTTTTTGAAATATTTCCAGCCTTTGTGAGTTATTATTTTTGCGCATATGGCAACATGCGTTTTTGTTGTTTACGCGCATTTTTTGTAGTTGTCTTTATTTGAATATTCATTCAACGGAAATTTTCGCGCCACCTTTGATTTGCGAATATTTTTGAATGAAACGTTATTTATTTGCTTTGCCCACTTTTTTAGTTGCTGTTTTTATTTCTGTTCATTTGCGGTATTCCATCATCACTTTTTTTAATATTTTCACTTTTGCTGTTTTTCCTCACTGACGTCATTGAATTATTTGTTTATCTGTTACGCTTCAGGTTTTTTCCGACGGTAGCCGACGGCTGGCTCATCAGACAGCGCATAAAGCAAATGTAGCTAGTTATGTGAGACATATGACTTTACCGTCTGCTATTTGTTCAAATTTTTGGTAAATATATTTTGACAGGAATATTTTTAGTAATATCTATTTTAAAGTAGCACACGAAGGAGTCAGAGACTGGTTTTAAAAGAAGTAGTTTGGGTATAACATGAAGGTATAATAGACCAATAACGGGTCTCACTGTCAAATACTGGATCGTCATTCTTCAAGTGACATCGTTTGAAAGCCAAGGCTCTGTTTTTATTTATTTTTAAATATATAGCGCAAAGATTGCTCGATGAAAAACCTATTCTAGAAAATAGTGATGCTAATCGGTCAAGGGTCGAAAGTTTAATCTGTATTAACAGCAATTTTTATTTGTCCCATATAATTCCGGCGCTTCCTGCCGAATTTTTAAAATATATATCCAGCTATCCTAACAGATAGTAGTAGATAGATGTGTAGTGAACTCGCAAATTTCATCAATTATTCTTCGCCAAAATTTAATTTACGCTATATAGCAGAGCAAACCGAATTCTAGTGTGTTATTTTGATTCTGAGGGTTAATTTATGGGTATTAATTTCATATAACATATATAGACAACTTGCTCCACAGAGCGGAACATTTTGTTCCAGTAGTTGTTTGTCGTTCTCATGTAAATATGTCCGTATGGAATAGTCCAATACATAATGCAATGTCACCTATCGACCAAATCGGATCATAATCTAGAAGTAAAAATCGGATTTTGCAACTTACTCAATCTATTCTCAAGTCTTGATTTCATAAAAAACCGAACCTCATACTAGCCTAGCCCGCGCCAGTCTGACACTAGTTGTAAGTAGTCAACTAGTTCATTTCACCACATGGTGAATATAGTTATGCAGTATGAGCAAGTATAGGTTAAGTGCTCACAGATTTATGGAATTGTTGTCAGGTACAAGTTGTTTTCAAATTCTCAAAAATATTATTTTTCAAACAAATCAACTTTATTTTTATCAGATAAAAGTATAAATAGGTTACAGCATAAATAGTACACCTAAATATTCGAGTTATGCAAGAGTGTGATTGTTTGTACCAATTCTACAATGTGTTGGTATTTATGACGAACAGGAAGTGTTAGGAAACTTAATGGATTTTACGTCAATAAGGCGATTTCGTTAAATTAGAGATTATTTGAAATTGATAATTATCTATAAAATATTACAAAACCAAATCATAATAAAATGGAAAAATTAAAAAAAAGCTTAAACCAAAAAATATGTAAAGTAAAAATTTTATAAGAAAAATTAAAAAAATAAAAATGTTATATTTTTTTTTTAAATAAATAAATAACAATATTAAAATTTAATTCAAAATAATTTTTCAAAAAATATAATTAATTAATTGAGAAAGTTAAATATTAATTAATAAAATTATTTAAAATAAAAAAAAACTATTACTAGTCTTAATTAATTGTGAAAATATATATTTCAACTGATATTTTTCTATAAAATATTATAAAGAAAATTATAAAAATTTCCTTAAACAAAAAAAATAAGTCTTAAATTTTATAAGAAAAAATTATAAAATTCAAAATGAATTAATTTTTTTTTGTAAGTAAGAAATAAAAATTAAAAATATTTAAATACGAATATTAAAATGTCATATGAAAATATAAAAAAATATATATAAATAGGATTAAACAAAAAATATTTGTAGTTAACAATTTATTATTTTTAAAAAGTACACATTTTTTCGTAAAAAAATAATAAAAAGAATTAAAAAAATAAATTAATGAATATATTTTTTTAAGACATTTTTTTGTTGAAAAATTTTTTTCCACACTTTTTCCACATGCTGAAAATTTTTTTTCAACAAAAAAATTACTTTAAAAATATTTTATTAATTAATTTATTTTTTTAATTCGTTTTATTATTTTTTTTAAGAAAAAAATATGTACTTTTTAAAAATAATAAATTGTTAGCAACAAAAAACTTTTCAACAAAAAATCTACTTAGTTAAAAACTTTAACGACTAATTTTGTATACAAATATTACAAATTTAATATTTATTAAAATGAATATATATATATATATATATATATAAAATTTAAACTAAATATCATTTATGGCTAAAAATATATTTAAAAAAAAAGTTATGAAATTAAAAATTAAAATAAACTTTTTTCGTGACCAGAAAAAAAAATATAAGAAAAGTTAAAAAATATAATTGATAATAATTTCTAATTAAAAATCAGTTATTACAAAAAAAAGGAAAGAAAATAAAAATTTAAAGATATATTTAATAATAGTTAAAAAAAATAAATAAAAAATTAATAAAATAATTTATAAAATTTTTAATTAAAACATAAATAAATTTATGGAAATTTCTCCCAAAAATACATAAATTTCAAAGTGATAATAAAATTTTACTTCAAAACAAATACATCAACAACACAAACACACACAAAATGTAAATAAATTCTCGTAAATACGCCATCAAATTACGGTTCATTACCCCGTAGCACCAATAAAAATAAGTAATAAGCGCAATTTCCCCGAGCAAAAACGACCAAAATGATGAACAACTCAATCAAGTCGGCAATAAAAGAGATTGTAATAAATTTCGAAATTTTCTTTGCTGCCACACCAATGCAATTGTCATTCACAGTGATGAGCAGCAAAACACCAAACACAAACAAACAAACATTCACACATATGTACTAAGCAACGTAACGGTAAACACTAGACTGCAGCGTAGCAGCAAGCATTTATATGCAACATGTCATTTTCTGTGCAATAAAATACAAATATTTGTTTGTCATGACTACAAAAACAGCAGCAACAAACAAATATTAAATAATAATTACGTCGTTGTTGTTGTGCGTGCTTTGTGAGCAAATATGAAGCGCGAAATTCCTTTGGCTTGCGGCCAAATTTAATCATCATCAACACTTTCACTAGACGACAACGTGCGATGACAGCTACAACAACAACAATAAACAGCGCAAACGGCGCAGCGAATGTCAAAATTATTTGAATAAATTCGTTGTGGATAGTTTTGGCATTTTTTCATGTGGTTTGTTGAATATTTGTTTCGATTTCTTTGCTTGCATTTTGATAAATTTATTTCATTTATTAAGAAATTTTCTTTTTTTTTATATAAAATGTATTTAAAAACAATATTTATGCATACAAGATTGTGGATTTACTAGTAATAATCTAATTTGAATAGCCTAAGTCGACTTTAGTCAGTGGCGACAATTTGCCTTCTGCCAACCAACTATTTCGAGACTCGAAGTTATGTTTGGTCTTAAACAAAGCTTGGTAATCTTAAGCAATAATAAAACCCGAGCTAAAAAACGTGGTCGGATTTTTATTAGAAATAATTATTGTGAAAAAAAGCTTAAATCGATTTAAGCTATTTTGTCAAAAAAATAATACTTTTTCATTTATTTATTTTTGGCAACAACTACAAAAAGTGTATAGCGGAAGAGAAATGCTCAACGTAATTTTAATTACGTGTTTTTGACCTTGTGGCAATTTTAATTAGCTAAAATCACTTTGTACTTTGTTTTGTTGATTGACATATAATTTATGTGTGAAACTAGACATATTCTTTAATTTAAATAAATATTAATTTTTTGTGAATTTTTGTATAGTAGTATCAACGCCTATTGGCGGGATACTAGAAAGTCCACACTGACTAGGTCTTCCAATGAGTCCTGGCAGTTGTCCGCCCACTCCCCGCTACTTTTGTGAATTAAACCGGGCGAGACGGGGCTTTTGGTGAATAGTTTCCTAAGTCTTTCCACCTCCTGGGTCTTCTCAAATCCACTACAAAAATTTTTCCAGGATTGTCATATTGTCCTGCTCACCAACTTCTTGATCTTAATACTCGTTCCAACGGTCCTCGCTTTCTGCTAACTTGGCCCAGTTGAAGTATACCTATACCCCGACTGCAAGACCCAAGCTTGTTGTTCTACCAAGGAAGCTTCGTTTTGTGTTTGAGTGGCAGCGTAGGGCATGCATAGTGAAGAGCTGTTTTTAGGACATTCGTAAACACAGTCACGCCCTTTTCAAGCTATTCATGTGAGTTATACACGCCTAATAGTATCTGTCTGTAAAGATCCCAGTTTGTATTCCTGGGATTTCTTCTAACCTCGTTCTTGATCTTTGCTTCTGATCTAATGGTGAAGTAGATGTTTCTATGGTCAGAGAACGACGGTGTGATTAGCACCCTTCAGTTTTCTACCAATGCTACTTGTTTACAGTCTTTTGTCTAGAATGTTTCTGGAAGTGGATCCTATGTATATAGGTTCCTCACCTCGAAAATATAATATTTATTAAAAAATAATTATAATGAATTAAGTATTTAAACAAAATTTTTATAAGAGAGATTTATTATAAGAAAGTATTCCCAAATCTGACCTAAATTCTAATAATAATTTAAACTCTTTCAAAAACCATATTTTTTCTTAAAAAAAGAAAGTATTCTTCTTAAAATACCACATTCTTATTATAAATATGTATGTAAAAGCCCATCCTTTCTTGTTTACACACAAAAATGCATAAAAATACAAATATTACACACACACATATAGACCACGTGATGACTTCTCAACAGTCGCAAAAAATTCATTGTCATTGTGTTTTTGAAATATTTATTTGGCAAAAAGCATATCAAGGAAAAACAAGCATTTTTCAGAAATAGGGTTAAGGCTATTAGCCGAAATTTATTCGTTGATAAAGCAAATAAAATAAATGATGAAGAGATAAAAATGTACGCGTGTGCCTATGCACACAGTTGTGAGCGGTAAAATTGCAATGAAATTAATTATTCATGTTTAAGGGAACACGATTTCAAAATAATTGTTGAAAATCTATTAAAGAAATTTTTATGAATTAAATATGATTAAAAAACAACGGGCTCAGAACCCAACTGGAAATAGTTGAGGCTAGCATTTCTGGGTTTAACAGAAATCTACTTTAAGTATGCTGCTTTTACACTCACTGCTGTTAAAAAATATAGAAGTGACTCAAAATGTTTACAAAATCTCTTACTCACGGGTTGGCAACAAAGCTTTTTGATATTCCAAAATGTTTTTTGTTTTCTATTTTACATTTTAAGGATACTGGAATATTCTAGAGTCAATAAAAACTGATAAGTCAAATATTAAGTTATTTCTGTCTTATTACAGTATCAGAAAAATATGATCATTATTTTTCGATAGTCAAAATTAAAATCAAAATAGATGATTCCTGTAAAATTTTATATTTAAATTCATAATTATTTTCATAATTACTTGCCAATTCAAAGTTTTCTTCAGAAAAGTTGAAATAGGTGAAAACTTTATCATGACAGTCACTGTCTTTCAATTTGTTTTCCTGTAGAAACCGATTTTGCTTAACAAACCCAACATGAGTATCTTATTCTTGGAAAATTCTTGGAATTGTTATGTGGATCTATTATAACTAAAAAATTATTTAATACAATTTGATGTCTGCAGTGTTGCCACATGATTTTAAATTAGATACAATAATAGTTGAATTTAATAAATAAAATAAAAAAATTATTTTATAAACTTTAACAACATAAGAATATCAAAAAATTTATTCAAACAAACTTTGTCATAAATTTTCAATACAACGGAGTTGCCACTAACAACAAAATTAAAGATATTAAAGAAAATACATAAAAATTTATTTAAAAAATTATAATCAATACAAGTAACCCGAAAATATGTTTAAAAAAAATGTTCCCATAAATTTTCTACACAATGGAGTTGCCATCTCGCAAATTTTTTTTTTTTAATAAATAAGTTGAATGTGTTAAACCAAAAGCAAAAATTAAACTATCTAAAATATTATGAGCTGAAATGTATAAAAAAAATTTAAGCAGAGATGCCATATTAATAGAACTTTTGTAAAAGTATAACACTAAAATTGTGAAATTTAAATATTGTGCTTAAATTAATGTCATTTCTGAAAGTACTAATACTGAGCTATTCATATATATAACGGAGTTGCCATCTCTCTTTAAAAAAGTGTTTAAAACAAATACATAAGTTTTGAAACGACAGCGGGAATAAAATAAATCTTTTATGTGATATGAGCTACATTTGAAACATAATTAGAACAGTTTTGCCATACTAATAATTTTTAAGGTAATATGAGCAAAAATTTACAAATAATTTGCAACAGGGATGCCACACTAATTAAATGTTTCTAAAATTGTAACATAAAAATTATGAAATTGTAAAGTAATTTTCACATTAATGCCATTTTAGAAAGCACAATTACTGACTTATTTAAATTTTTTATATAATGGAGTTGCCATATCGCCTCAAAAATTTTTTAGAAATAATATAGTTGCAAGTTTTAAAATGAGACCAAGAATAAGACTATTTAAAATAAGACGGGCTATAATTTACAAATAATTTGGAATAGGGATGCCACCCAAATACAATTTTTGTGAGAGTATAGCATAAAAATTTTGAAATTGCAATATGTTTATTAATGTAATGCTATTTTTGCAAATATTAATGCTAAAATAATATTTGCGAGGTTGCCACCTGGTTTGAAATTAATTTATTTTCAAATTTTGCTTTGACATTTCATTGCAAGCTGTTTACAGAGACTCTGGTTTAGTATAAACTGGAAAAGAATTGAAAATTGCAATCAAAATTTTATTAAATTCGAAAATTTAACTGTAAAATTTTTATAAAAATTTTGGAAACTTGCAAATCTGTATTATTTACTTCAAATGTTTAATTGAATGCTTGAAATTTTATTTTTAAGTTTGCCATAAAATTCTAATATTTTTTTTTAATAAAAATTATGAATTATTGTTTTTTATAAAAATTAGTTCTGAGCACCGTAATATACTTTATTTGTAAGTACATGAAATTTTACAATTCCCTTAATGAAAGATTTCTTATATAATACTAATATAGCTTTTCATATATACAGATTTCAGGAAGAGAATTGAAAACCACCTTTGAGCAAGGCGCACATTATTTTCTCATTAATTATAGCAAGTTACAAATCACCGCGCTTATGTCGCCTCACACATTTCATTCACACCTGAAATAAAAAATATTTCCTAACAGCACAAAAGACTATTCTACTCAAGATTTTGTACACAAAAAAAGAAAAAAGTTAGCCTTTTGTGCTCACTCAACACAAAGCCAAAAAATCAAATGTAATTAACGCAATTTCAGCGAGACTTTTCACTGACAAGGTCACATATTGCTGAATAGTTGCATAAGTGGCTGATTTGCTAAAACTAAAACAGACAAATGTGCTTCTTCTTCTTCATATTTCTTTCGTATGGTTTCGAATTTGAATGCCAACACTTAACGGCCTTTCGGTTTTGACATTGCGAATTTCTTCATTACTCTTACTTTCCATGAGATTTCTTTGTCATAGTCAAGGTTGGCGGCGGCAACGCCTCCCTCATAGCGTCTGGGTGGCAGCGCTGACATTTAAGCACAAAAAATTGCAAATGCTTTCTAATGCTGGTGGCAACTAAAATCAATACATTTACTGAGAGAAAATAAGAAATGCAAACGGTTGAAGTTGTTTAGTTCTAATGGCGTTGAGCGACGTACGGTGCGTATGAGTGATTGCTACACGAGACCGCTGTCGCTTTGGAGGCCACTCTTAGTTGAAGCACATGTTTATTGCTATATTTTTGTTGTTGTAGCAAGTTAAGTGAATTTATTTTTAAGTTGTGTGGCTGTATGCTTCAGGAATTTAATGCGATTTCGCAAATAGGCGGCAAGAATTTTCGAAAATGTGTAAGGAGGTATTTAGGGATATATTTTTTTATTTGCATATTTTGCGTTACTTCCGTTAAAAATATGTTTTTTATTAATGAGTAGAATGTATTTTTAAGAAATTTTCTATTTCTTGGCAACCGTTTTACGTCAATAATATTGACAATATAATTTATATGAACAGTCAATGGTAATTAGTATTGAAATAAATACAAAAATATTTATTTTAAGGAAAATTGTGGAATTCTAAGGCAAAAAAAATTTTAACATAAAAAAAAAATAATATTATATAACAGTAAAAAAATTGCATTAAATAAAACATTAAAAAAAATAATTTAATTAAAAAAAAATTAATTAAAAATATTTAATAAATTTTTTAATTAATTAAAATTATTTTTTAATAACTTTTTTAATATTTCAAAATTAAGACTATTAATAAATTTAAGTAAAATATAAAATATTTTTTTTTTTTTAATTTTAAATATTTGTTGTTTAGTTTTAAAATTAAAAATAAATTTTAAATAAATAAATAAAAATATTTTTTTTAAAACATATTTTAGTTTTAATATTTCAAAATTAAAAATAAAATTTTTGAAAATTCAAAAAAAATTCCAAAAATATTTGCCCACATTCCTCAGCTCCTTTGACTAATAATAGCATACATATGTACATACATACATCCCCGTATTTAAAAATAAACTCACACACACATATCCATCCAACTACTGACACACTTTCACCATCACCATAATTGATGTTGTCATAAATGTCGCCGGCAATTTTTCACCTCGGCCATTTGAGCCGTAACGGTAAACAGCTGCCCGTCTGCAGCAGCCAGCAGAAACGTAATGAGCCATAAAAACTGCACTCTTTTCGTGGAATTCTAATAGTCGAAAGAAATTAACGCACAGTCTCTGAATTGGTGCACATCAGCAACGTGCAACAAGCCAGTGCAACAATGTATTTACGCAGATGCATCTATATTTATAAGTATGTGCGTTTGTGTTAAAAGCATTTTGTGCAAATATTTAGAATATTGAGCAGTGACTGATGGCTTGGAGAATGGGTCAAATTTACAAAAAGTAGAAAAAAGTGCGATAAATTGAAAATAGATAAAATGAGGGCAATACAATGAGAGGAGCGCAGGTGGCGGGCATAAAGAAACTAACTTTTAGTTTTTAGTTTTTCTTTTCGCCGAACGTTTTTCTATATTTTTTTAATTAACTGGAGAAAAAAATATTTTTCGATCGGAAAAATACTTTTTTTTTGTTTTTATAAACTTTGTTCATTAACTAAAAATTAAAAAAATAAATAGAAATAATAATGAAAATTTATTAAAAAAAATTATGAATATTTTTTAAAGTAATATATAAATGAATAGTCTTACAAAAAAAAAATATTTAATGATATATGAATTTAGTGAAAATTTTTTTTTTCGAAAAAAAACTGTCTCCGGGGAATGGATATTTCTTTCGTTAGTTTTGACTTTCTTACACGAAGAAAAGCATATGTTTGCTAAGAAAAAAAAAATGTATATTTATATTTTTTTAAAAGCTTTTAAAATATTCCACACATTTTCTAAAAATTTTCTCAATTTTTTATTTTTATTGTTTTGGATTTGTGACATTTTACTATCAATGTGCACTTCATATGCTAATAATTAGTTCACACCACCCAGCAATTACATCAGCTGCATATAATTACCGTTGCTCGCCGCAAAACACATAAACTGCTAAATTACCGCTATCTGCAATGATATGCGCGCTCGTAATTGCATTAATTAAAATCACACGGGCGTGTCTAAGTCTCGTGGCTAACCTCAAGCCACACGCCGCGCAGCCTAAGCACACCAGCGAGTGACCTCTGGCATTGCGTCACTAGTACACACTTAGACTCAATTGCTTGCTGATTGCAACTTTTATAATTTCCACTCTTACAACGTCAACCTTTGTATTTATTTGCGCTCGTAATTTGTTGTAAATGGAAAAGTGTAATTATACTCACACTTGCCACACACTGCCATCCACACCTTTTCAACGGCGTTGTATTTGCAGTCATTTTTGTTCGCGTGATCATAGTCATAAAGTGTTTTTGTTGTTTGCATTAATTTTCTCTTTTTGTTTTTGTTTAAGCTGTCGCGGCACAAGGCATGACGCCATTTGGCCTTGACAGCGAATTTACTGGAGCGTCGCAAAAACAAAGCTGGTTTCATACACGAACATATGTATGAAGGTATGTTGGAACATATTGAGGTAGTCGCGCTTATTCTCACACCCACCAGCCAGTCGACAATTTTCAATGGCAATTGAAGAGACTCTTTGGTGTAGGTGTTTGTTTCAATTTGTTTATGCTGGCGCCATTTGGCTGTCAATTAGATTGACGGCGCACTTATGGCAATGGCTAAACCTGAGTGTTGTTCACAGAAAAGTGACCCTTCATATTTGCTTTCGATGGCGGCGTTAAAATTAAATTCCACTCACCTATCTGCTCTTTCTTTCTAGACATTTTTCTTAACTTTCCTGATTAGGTAATACATATATTATGCGCAATAAAGTTGTTGAGGTTATTTATCGAGAACTACTAGAGCCGATTCCTCGTTGTGTTGCCCAGAATTCCTAAATTTCGATAAGAAAAAGGCCGTCGGATATTTGCAAGACGCCTACAGCTAACAAATACATACTTCCGCCGATTCTCTAGACTCCTAAAAAGTACGGCAACTGAGACGCTTCAACTTTAACCTGGAGAGAGCTGAACAGTGGAAGAGAAAGTATCTAGAAGTTTTCATCTTTCTCATTGCCACTTTGACAAGTTGTATCCTCCAAAATCTTTAAACTCAGCGCGTGAGTGCCAATAGGAGAGAGTCCAGTGCGGACGCCTATCATTGTGGCAATGTGAGCATATTTTGTAGCGTTTGGTTAGATGGCTGGTCCCAAGGCATGACGAAGGATCAGACTTAGACTGTTATGTACAATCCTTTGTGATGTCAAGATCGCAGAGTTTTTGTTAGTCACTCAAATGACTACTTAATTCAAGATGTTTCGAAGCAGCCGGATGCGTAGTTTGAGCTTCTGAAACGGGGTGAACACTTTAATGGGAAACGCCACCGACAATAACTCATCAAACTGGAGCGGAAAACGTTTGGTGTGTGCGACTAGACACGAGGCAATATCTTTTCATCATATGGTAAGGCTTGGTCTTCTGATGCAAGATCGATTGAAAACTATTTGGAAACAGAGGCTGGAAGTTTTAGCTCACCTACGTTATAGAACAGGCATTGTCCCTTCCTACTACCCTTTGTTACGGTCGATGCAGAACACCCTCACCAGAATACGGTTAACATCAGAACAGAGTATCCAAAATAGGATTGAATCATTGTGGAAAGCTAAGACAGTGCTGTTATTTTCATGTAGAATATACAAATTGCCATATACGATGTAATCGTACAGTACCTCTGAAAATCATTGGATTGAATGTAGTGTTGAAAAAGTATTCATAATTTTCAGGATTTTACGATTCGTCATGATTGCGATAAAGTTTTCGAAGTTGCAATCCCAATAATTACGACTATAATTACAGTAATCATGACGTTTTTAGGTATAATGCATTTTTAGGAATCATGTATTTTAATACTACGATCGGAGTAATCAAAATTAATTTAGTAATAATCGTATATTTTTTCATTAGAATTACAATAACATCAAACTTAAGTACGATATCATCATAAACGTTGGGTTCGGTAGCTTCGAAAATCGTTACATTAAAAGTAATATTGGTAAATTACTCTGTAATTTTAAAAGTTGTTCCTGATGATTGCGTAACAATTTTTAAAATTGTAATCACAGTGAATATGATTAGCATAAAATTTTTGAAATTGTAATCACAATAAATATGATTATAATGGTAATAAGTATTTTTTTTGGAATCGAGTATATTTTAAGAATTATGTATTTCATTACTCCAATCAGAAAAGACTTAAAATTTTACAAATTGTAATCATAATACATAGTAATGGTAATCATTACATTTTTATAATGTAATGCATATTTCGTTATTATGTTGCTTCATTACTATTGGAGTAATCACAATTTTGTAATCATTACCATATATGTAATTACATTAGAATTATAAAAAATAATCGAAATTGTAGTGTAATCATAAATATCCTATTTTTAAGTAGTCGATACCCGAAAAAACTGTAATTCTCAGGATTACGATTATTTATGATTACTATGCAGGTTTGAAAAGTATATGTATTTATTTCAATAATATTTAAATTACATATTTGTAAAATTACGAATACAATTACAGTAATGGTAATCATTAAACTGTTTAGAGTGCAATACATTTTTCAGAATCATATATTGCATTACTTTAAGAGTAATGTATTAATTATAGAGAATAATGTAATCATAGTCATATATAATTGCATTGGAATTAAAACACTAGTAATCGCAAAGTAATCATAAATATCTGTTTCAGTTTTATTCTGTTTAGTAATAAAACTAGGTTAAGTAGACATACTTAATTGTTTATACCATAAGTAATGTAGTTTCTGGAAATAATTTATTGGTGTTTACAGTATCTACAATTTTATGTACTTGATTTCCCCAAGATAAGATTGTCAGTTGCTATCAGTAATTAAAAAAAATGCTATCTACGTCGCAATCGAAGTGTAATTAAATGAAATGAGTATTCACAGTTTCTTTTTAGGCAAAACAGTAAAAATGGCTTAAGTCAACATAAGCGATAATTATGAATTTAGAAAAATGTTTATTTAATTATTGCTAAATTTTTAAATTAAAAATATAAATTATAATAATTATATTAATTTTTCAAATAATTGAAGTGTAATTGTAAGTGAAATATTAAATTTTTGCAATAATTTTTTTTTTGTTTAGTGCTTTACACCTAAGTTGACTTAGCTCACTTTTCACTTTAAGCATATTTATTGCCTTATTACAAGTTAATTAACGATATTTTAAAACAACAACTTTTTAATTAAAACTTGTTTAGCCGGTGCGAGCGCAAATTTTGTCTTTAAATCATTTTAAATTCATTTTTTTTGCATTTTTTATGCTAAATTAGAAAATAAAGTGAAAATAATGTTTTCTGTAATTACCTTCCCACCGTCTTGTCGCCAACATTCAAATTGCTTCTCTCACTGTTGTTATTGTTGTCATCAAGTTTGGTCGCATTTCTGGATTTGTTGTCACTTTTCTGTTCTTCAATATTTTCTTTATTGCCATCATTGGCCAAGCAGGTGCTGCCTACTTTAACCGCCTCCAGCAGGCTTTGAATCTCATCGACGACTTTTAGCTTGTCGCCCACCGCCTTCTTTAATGTCGGCGACAAATTTTGTTCCGGCAGTAAAACTTGCATTTTTCTTTAATTTGTTTTAGCTGTTTTATTATATTCGAATTTTATCTTTACTTGATATTTATTTTAGAATGTTTTGAGTCTTTTAAATGACTTAAGTAGTTTTTTATTAATTTCTGACGTTTTTTTTTATGTGTCAGCGTATTAAATTTTATAAATAACGCCAAATTTTTACGAACTACATTAACAAACACGCTTTTATTTTCACGCAAAAATTTCGAAAATATTTTTCAAAAAAAATGTTTGAGCTGTCACTGTATTTTTGAAATTCTTTGTTGGCTTTTCTTCTGCTACGTTATATCGTATTTCAAGAAAATATGTGTATTTTAAAGGAGAATCACACTTCTTTCACTGTTGCTGACTGCCAGTTGACTAAATTTGCGACGCCGCACGACCGTCCAAAAGACCAAGTTTCCTACCTCAAGCACTCGCCATTCATGCATTCAAACAAACAACAACGCTTGCTGCCAATGTTAGTGGTGAATGCCTGCGTTACACATTCACACACACCACAGGCACATATGTGGTGGAAAACACCGCAAGATTCACCACAGTCGTCATCAAGTCAATTCCACCGGCGACCGTTTCCCTCCAAAAGCAAACCTCGGCTGTTCGTCGTAGTGAAGGCGCGGTGAATCAGCTGCGTTGGTATTCAAAGGTGGGAAAATTGCGTTATTTTATTTTCATTTGGTGAGTATGTGTGACGCATCAGAAAACTCACCACTTACCGTGCCAGCCAACAACCACCCACTCCACAGCACTTTGTGGGTATGAGTACTCGCGAGCGCGTGTCGCGCCTATGTGTGTTTGTGACGCGAATTCTTTTTGTGTTGTTTTCTTTTGTTGTAAGATTGTAGCTACTTTTTTGGCGTTTTGTTTATTTGTGTTATTTTTACATGCAAATATTTTTACCATATTTACATGCCTTTGTTCTGAACACGCTCGACTTTTCACACATTCATCGGTTCTTTGCCAAAAGCATTTGGGTCTTGTGCAGTTTTTCAGGTGTGTTTTGCAACTCAACATGCGAGTTGTGGGTTCTGGTGCCAGAAATATTTCTGTTGGCTACTTTGCAAGCAGTCGAAACATTCACAAACACATAAGCCGTCGATATGAATATTTTTGATGGCTGAAGTGCATTTTTATGATGTTGAAAGGCATTGTATGCAAGTTATGCGAATATAAATGTGAATTGATGAAAATAAACAAAATTTAAAAATTTACGACTGCATCAGTCATGTGAGAAATAACTGAGAAAAATATTATGTTTTTACCTTGGCTAATATAGAGCAATGAAAATTGAACAATAAACGGTTGCAGCATCTCCTCTCACTCTCTCTTAGTTCGTTTAGAATTTTAATCCATACTATAGATTTTATACGGTCCCGAAAAAAGAGGCGAAGAACGAAAATAGAGTACTTGAAGCCTCACATTTGCACAACACAGAGTTAGACACTATTTGTCGCTTTGTTCACATTAAGATGGGCCGGAAGGATAAGTTTCTCAAAGTTTTTCTATGCAACAAACACATAGACACTTTTAGCTTCGAATTAGTGTTCAAATTCCAGTTGTATGTCTAGTGGAGGTGGTGTTTCATCTGCAAAAATTTCATCCAATTATGGCCTGGAGACCACTTTCACATTCCTTCAGGCAAAAGTTCTAAGTATATCCCTACCTTTCCTATTTCATTTATGTAGATCGATAATTGCTTCGATCGATGCTTCTCTAATCCTCCGCTAAAAGCGATATACGAAATTTTCTTCTAGTATATTTGAATAAGGTCTGCCCGTTTACCAAATATTAAAGTAAATATTGCCTTATGAGGGCCCTGATTTACTCTTGTTGAAATATCTAAATAATCGACATATGTAAATTCTGGGCAGAAGATTTAGATATTTATTTATAGAATACGATCTGGTATTTCACTTCTCAAAGTTGATTTACGAGCTCTATTATTTTTGACAATCCGACAAAAAGAAATATAGTTCTCCGAGAAACAGAATTAACCACTTACATTTTGAAGATCATTGGAGTTAAATGTTTCAAAATTATTTCGAAACATTTTTGTTAGAAAAAAATATCTAAAGTTGAAGCGTAATTATGAATCAAAAAGCAGGTGGCTTTTGAGAAAACAACATTCTCACATCTCGATAATTTTGTTGCAGATTATGAAAAATGGGTACCAGTGGCTTTCATAACTGCAAAGAGAGGCTATAAAAGATCTTTCCCAACCAGTACTTAGAAGATATCGACCTCTACGATTGGCTGTAGTGATTTCGGACTCAAAATCGCATAGCCTTCTCCCTCTCTTCAGACTCAAAATCGCATATGCCATTCCCCATCTTTTAGGTCTTCTGATTAAATCGTCTCGCTGATCTTAACTGGTGACATCGGATACGTGATCAATTCACTATCTAAATTCTCAAGTATTGAGTATCAATTGATGAAGCGACAGGTAATGCATAAAAAGAAATTAGCAAACTGTTTGATGTTTTTTATCAACGCATACACACACACGTAGTATTTATATAGTTTCAAATTTGTTTGTCAACCTTTGATGTAGTCTCTTTCCGCGCTTGCCAAATTATGCCATACAAATTGTATTGTTTCTATTGTTGTTGTTACTATTAGACAACAATCGAATGCGATTACCGCATTACTTCGCTGAGCCATGCAAATCATTGCCAAAATGCAAATTAATTCGTAATAGCAGGCCGCAGACAAACTCTATAAATATGTATATAGTACTTATATACATACATAGCTTGTTGCCGATATATATATATTTTAAGGTATGTGTATTTGTATATAAATAAGTGCTTTTAATTTGTACGCAATTAGCAAAAGAAATGCAAAAACTTGCTCTCTTTTTAGACATCTTTATTTGGATTGTGTTCGCCTTCCAAGGTCGCCTAATCGCTTTGTGTCGAATATTTATATCTGCTGCGAGCGCAGCAGGCGAAGGGAAGTCCTATTTTCAAATTGAAACACGCAAAGTCAATAGTCAGTAGCAGTCAATGGGCAATTGAAACAGAAATAGCGAACTCTTCGATAAATTTGGGTTTGGCATGCGGAATGTCGTCGACGGGCAGTGGGTCAGCAAATAGTGTCAATGATTAAAGGGAAGGAGGAAATAATCAATGTATTTCTATTTTAATCTTCTAAGGAAGAGACTGTTGAGAAGGGCTATAGAAAGCTGTCTCTTAGAGAAAATTAAATAAATAGTTCAATAAAAGGCGTATTTGGATAATAAAATAGTTGAAGAGTTCGAAAGAAGCCTCAGAGTTTTTCAAGAAAAGGAAAAAACGTTGAAGAGCAATTCCAAATGATTTGAAAAACTCGTTTCTTTTGATGAATGTTATTGGCTTGATGGTTCTTAAACCAAAAATCATGGTTCGTTTCGCTTAAGTAGAAGCGATTGTCGTGGCAAGAGGTGGATCTATTTGTCGACCTGACAATGGGTGTCGCTGCTACAATATCATGATCTCAAGTTGACTTCTGGCGGAGTCATTATATTAAAGTATTAGGGGAAAAGACCCCCGAATCTATAACTCGTAAAGGAGGACGGCAAAGGAACGAAGCGCAAGGGCATATCGGTCCCAACGTCGATGGCAGGCGAGGCTACTACCAACGGCGTGTACAAGGATCGTAAGAACTGTGTCGCCAGCGGCCACACCACCACTGCAACGGGAGCAGGTTGCGGTGGTTTTAGTGCTACTTCTAAACCAGCTTTACAGCGCATGGAAAGTCCAGCGTGAAGCAAGAAGAGGTGAAATGGCTGACATGGGCTTGAGAAGAGGTAAAGAACGACCGGGCCCACTCGGACCCAGTGTATGCTAATCACACTGAGGAGCACATCGCTGGAAAGAGGCAGCGCTCAACGGAGAGCGAACCTAATTCTCCCTCAAAAAACAAGGAAGTGCAAAGACGTAGCCGGGAACCGAGCGCACCCACGGCGTCATTTGATGGACCAGTATGGGTTAGCGGTGTTAAAATCTGTAAATGCAACTACGACCCGACCCTAACATGGGCAGGGAAAGCGGTCGAAACGATTCTAAGACTTTGGGAGGGAGCGAAGCTGGATGTGGTAGATTGCGGCAGTATCCCATGGGTGCCCAAAGCGAAGCTAACCATACCTTCTGGACCCGAAACATGCACTACAAAGGCAGGCGTGTCAACTAGTAATTTGATTAACCTAACATAACTTTCATAATAAAAATTTAATTAACATTTGTCACAAATTTATCGATATACATAATGTATGTATGTATTATATTGGGTATGTAGTATTTTTCGGAACTAAACTATTTTGTATCCAATATTAGACGTAAATGTAATTTTGTTAATATGCATACAGCCGAAAGTCCGCTGGAAGTTCGGAAATGTTTAAGTAAGCTGTTGGGGGGCTAAGGGTAATATTGTCCCGGTTTTATCAATTTTTAGCGTCATGAGATAAAAATAAGTTGAAAATCCTCGCTGAGTTAGAGAGTATATATACATTACCAGCATGACGAACCGAGCTGATAAACTCATGTTCGTCTGATTATCCATCTGTCGGTATTTAAGCGAACTAATCCTTCAGTTTTTCAGATGTCGATCAAATATCTAGCATACGCTCCTTTCTCTTCAAGGAGTTGCTCATTTGTCGGAATCGCCGATATCGGACTACTATAGCATACAGCTGCCATACAAACTGAGGATTCAGAATCTAGTGCTTGTGAAAAAATTTTTTTCATTTTACGATATTTCTTCACCAAATTCGATATGCGTTATTGTCAAAGGCAATAAGGTAATATTCGAGGAAATTCTACTGATCGAATCTATATAGCATTTTGCTGCCGTACAAAGTGACGGATCACAGTACTTGTATGTACTTGTATCTATTTATATATATAAAGATGTATATACTATGCTTAGAAATAGCATACTCCAAAATATAATAACTTTTTAACGAGCACGACCCCACTGTGCGGAAAAAATCTCAACAAAATGGCATCTCAATGCTTGCGGGATATGTCAATACAAATAATGCTAAAACATGTAAAAATATTTCTATTTCATCCGAGAGTGCGTGTTTCCCACAGCTTGGAATGTGGCACAGCACAGCAGCTGCACTTAGTTGTTGTTGTAGTTGTTTCACATTCTTCCGCACTTACAACGAATTTAGGAAAATATTTTTACGCACAAACGCACACACACACGTACGCGTGCAAATGAAATTCGCAGTGGTAAATGTGGGTGACGGCAAACTATTAGCGTTTGGCCCAAATACAACTCTACACGACGCATCAAAAGCCATTTGACGAAGCAGCGAAAACATTTTCATTTTCGAAAAATGACTTCAAAAGCGCCAACTGTTGCTGGCGCTGCTCCCCAGATCAATCCACAGGCGACAAAAGCGGCATAAACTAATGGCAACAACAGCAATAATAACAACAATGGCGGCAATGCAGTGTCGCCGCGAGTGACAGCGCTCGGCTGACACCCATTACTCGCTTCATTTTCGTGCATTAGTGCTGGCTGCATTGGTGATTTTAATAATGACAACAACAACAACAGCAACACTGGTGTAACAACAACCAAAGTGCGTGACTGGCGCTAAACTTTTGCTGCGACATTTTCCGCGTGAGTGACACACTTCAGCCGCTTCCCCTGCGTCGCCGCGCGATGACGGTTCTCCGCTTATGTTGCGCTGTGTTTTCTCTGCGTGTGTGTATGTGTGTGGTTTCGGTTTGCACATGTGTTCGCCACGCATCTGTTGGTAATGCAACGATTGTGGCAGCTGGCGCCACTTGCATGATTTACTGCGCTGAGGCCTCTTTCTTAGTTGCAGTTTGGCCAAATTGTTCATACATTGTTGATGTCTGTGACAGCGGTGAGTGCATCGGTGTTGATTTTTGTAAATTTTTTGTTTACTTTGACTACTTATTACATTTACACTTCATATACAAAGCGACAGATTTTTATTAAAAAAAAAAGGTCCCCAGTTTCTTTGAAGTTTGCAATGTAGGATAGATACTTAGGTGACGGTGCTACACGGCGTATGAGGAATTGTGTTAGTTTATTCAACTGAAGAGGAGACAAGAAAACTTTAACTTCGCCTGCGCCAATACCATTCTACCCTTCACGTGTGCTTTTCTTATAGCATAAAAGCGTATAAAAACATTTTCAACTTCATTCTTATCAGTTAGTTTACATGGTAGCTATATGCTATAGTAGCCTAATTTAAACAAATATAATAAGAGATTATAGCCTTGCAATAGATAACAATTTATGAGTTAAGTTTCGTGCAAAGACCTCGTCAAATAAAAAGCTTTTCACACAAGAACTTGATTTTCATCGGTCAGTTTATACGACATCTATATGCTTTAACAGTCCGATCTGTACAATTTCTTCGGATATTGTTGACTTGTTTTGAATAATAAACCATGCCAAGTTTTGTAAAAATAACTTCTCAAATAAGAAAGTTTTCTATAAAAGAATTTGATTTCGTTCGGGCTGTTTGTATTAGAGCTATAAACTAGAGTGGGCTGATCTTAAGAATTTCAGAGCTGGAGTGTTTTCGTCCAGTCGGACAACATGACCTAGCCAGCATAATCGCTGTCTCTTAATTCGCTGAACTATGTCATGATGTATGATGTTGTTATCGTCAATGCCCCTGACCTGAGTGACTTATATGAGTTTGGTCTTTATTCGTCGACGTAGAACTCCATCCGAAGGAACACCTGTTGGTAAGGGCTATTCTGTTGGATTTAACCGAAACCGCTGGTTCCAATATATACGAAATTATTTACAACTTCGAAGTTACGACTGTCAACAGTGATGTGGGAGCCAAGTCGCGAGTGAGACAGCAAATCGCACGAAAGGGAGTCGCCTTGTCTGAAACCTCGTTTGGTGTCAAAGACTCGGGTAGGTCCTTCTTGATCCGGACGGACCTTTTAGTGTTGGTCAACGTCAGTTTACACAACCGTTTTAGTTTTGCAGTGATAGCAAATTCTGACATCGCGGCATAAAGGCAGCTCCTTTTTGTGCTGTCAAAAGCAGCTTTAAAATCGACGAAGAGGTGAAGTGTGTCGATTATTTTTTCGCGGGTCTAGGTAACCACTAGGGCTTTTACTAGAGTATGCTCCGGTCTTGAAACCTTCTGTGAGCCGCCACGTTTTTTCTCTTTTTCTGTCTGCAAATACGTCTTGTTTGCCTCTTCAACTCTCGGTATCTAACCCATCCCTCACGCGTTGTGGTCATCGTAACGTTGCGAGGTAGGTTGTCCGTTTTCTCTCCGCTGCAACACGGTACTCCTCGTCATACCAGCCGTTCTTTTGCATTTTCCGAAAATTAATGGTTTCGTTTTCAGCTGTACGTAAGGACCTTGAAATGACGTTCCACAGTTCTCTTGTACTGAGTTGCCTATGAGTGCTCTCACAAAGCAAGAGTGCAAGTCGAGTTTCTACTTCGTTCTGAGCGTGCTTTTAACGCTGTTTTTTCGCTATATATTGAGCAATGAAATTACGCTTCCACTTGCAGTGACCGTCAAAGCTATCTTGAGTAACCAGTCGGGATCATAAAAGATTATTCAAGAGACTTTGGCAAACAACTCGCCAATTAATGGCTCACGCAGTATAACAAGAGGCGATTAGGAACTGGCTGGAATGTGACTCAAAAATCTCAGTTGGTGAAAAGGCACTTTGTAAAAATAAAATAAGGTTACAACAGATAAGGCAATCTATTGCAGAATACGCTGATCAGTTGACCAGCTATTGGCATGTCAGTCGAGATTAACTGGAAAGTGCTTTGATACAACTTGGAATCGAGAAAACCGAGTGTCTTGCATCATTTGAAAGTATTGACAGCCCATTAACCAAACGGGACTCTCAGACAACATGTCTTTATGCCAATGTTAACAACAACATACTGTCATGGTGGTGAATGCTCTTATCCCCGTTCCATGGTAAGTCCAACTCTTGTGCTACGCACGCGCAAGCGAAAGAGTTTTTAGTGTATGGAAAGTATAAGAGCCTTATAGTTTAAAAGTATACAACCGCCACAGAACTGAAAGCCTTCAAAATTATGTAGATATCTGAATACGGATTTTTCTTAATTTTATAAATTTATTTCGCCCTTGATTTCTGATGGCTTCGGTACTATAAATTATAAAATCTAGCAAACACCTACTCACTATTATAAATCAAATCATGCCACAAATACCATTGTAATACGCATACTTACATTTAAAAAACATTCCAAAATTCTTTTTCTGTGCACAAACACCCAAACCCAAAACAGGCTACAAAAAATATCGCCACAAAGGCCCTCAAAAGTGGCCCACGCAAATCCTAAGCAGAAAAATAAATTGTTTAGACCCTTAATACATTATTACAGCAGCCACAGCACGCACAAGTCCACACACGAACATTGTAGCATGCTAATGTAAACAGCCTTCAACACCTTACACACCACCGCCACCGCCAGCGGCAACGGCTTCCCGGCGGCCCAATGTTCCAACTCATTTTCTGCTGATGATGTGCAGCTCGCAGTTTCGCTCATTTTCCGTTGGAATTCCAAAAATTTGCCAATTAATTTCAATAAAATTCGTGCTCGTTGTTGTTGCAGTGTTTGTGTTGTTGTTGTTACGGGCTGGCGGTGTGCCAAATTCAGCCGCATCTTGTGAATTGTTTTGGGCTTACATTTGTATTTATAAAGGTGTGTAGTATTTTTCATTTCAACACACACACACACGCGTATGGATTTGCATATTTCATACTCTCAAGCGCATGTATGTGTGTCTGTTTGTGTGCGTGTATTTTATTAGCTGCGCTTAAATTTTCGCGCATTTGTAAATATGAACTCTTTTGCGTGGCATTTTTCACGCCAACCGAGTGTATTGGCCTTTGTGATTTGTTGTTATACAATTTTATTGTTGTTGCTGGTGTTAAGATTTTTCAATTGTTGCTGTTGTTGTTGTTGAGGTTTTTCAATTATTTTGTTTGTATTTTTGTTTGCCATTTGGTGGGTTTTTTGACTTTTTTTTGGGGATTTTTGAAATGAGGTGTTCCATGATTTGATAGTTCTTCAATATTATTGATATATTATTGATTATAATGGCTTAAATATATTGAGAATGTCTGCAAGCATTGTGTTTAGTCAAGCCGTACTGAATTACCGATTTGTCAACGCCGGTGCTAACTCTTTAAATGCTGGGTTTTTTCATTAGCAGACATTATGATGTTCTTGCCATTAGGAGTACACTAATGACCTAAGAACTTGATAGATAGAAAATAATTGAGGTTTTGCACTGCGACCTATGGCCTATTGTGGCTTCCTCTATATCATATATGGTCACAAAGGTCCATTACTGCGAATAATTCCTGGAGCTTACTGGGCGCGGCTGAGGTGATGTGATCCTGGTCCACGTAGATGGATTCTAGGGATTTGAGCCTGGTTCTGCAAATGGCTGGGCAGTCTAGAAGCAGGTGATCTCGAGTTTCCTGTTGCATATCGCAAAACCGGCAGACACCATGGCCATGTTGAACAAGTGTTGCTTGAGCCTGCAGTGCGCTGTGTAGAGCGCTTAGAACTGTTTTGTAGGGGTATCAAGTGGTAACTTGAAAGCACTTCATGGAAAATTTCCCTTAGTTATATTACGGTTTTGCATATTTCGATCATACAGTATGATTTTATGTAGTTTTTTTAGACATCATTTCATTTCTCTCTTTGTGAAATATTTTTTCGTCAGGAATTTAAGACCAAATTTGACACACTATGCTATTTTCTCTGAGAACAAAACCAGAGGGACTAGTTGAAATATAGTACATACAAATGAACAAAGAGACGGGCATGACTAAATGGACTCACACTAAATAAATCAGGGTAAATTGATATAAATCTAATGCCTTCCTTTTCACCCTACTTGAGAAACATTTGAGTTTAGTCTCTGCTTAGACTTCATTAACCGCAAAAAAAATTTTAAAATTTTATTCTTTCTGTTACTATCTTAAAATATAGGTAAGAAGCTTGTGAAAAAATTTTAGGTCGACCGGTCCATCGGTTTCGGACAAAATGTCTTCAGTGACTCTGAAAACAGTATTTCGAATTTTCGAATTCATTATTGGATAATATTCGACTGAATGAACGCAGTAAAGAAGACATAGCAGCCATAGCTGAGAGTGTACTCGAACGCAGTAGAGAGCTGCTTTTAGAAAGCAATCAATCAAATTGTTTTGAAGTTTAGTAATTTTTTTACATTTTTGCAAGTGAGATTTCAGAATGTTATATATTTATAATAAGGAATATATGTGCATATATAACCTACATAATCACTACGCTTTCCAATTTCCTACGGGGCAATATCTTTGCACTATAAGAAATACTTTATTATATTGCATACTTTTAGGCCTTGAAATAAACAAGTCAACATTCTTCTTTAAAAATACTTGATATATTTACTTTCGATTGTCGTTCAAATATGATTTGTTCACTCAACACTTACACTAAAGCTAGGCGTATATCTACAAACATTTTCACTTAACTAGTTATTACGTCATTAGGACAAATTTATAGGGATATGCACAAGATTCGCCTCTACGCTGCTTCTTACACTCTGTATCACAACTTTTCCGTATGTACACACATCTATGAATATATGTGGTAATGTATGTATGTATGTTCGTGTGTATGTAAAAATGAATTATTGCTCCTTGAGCTCAGCTGCGGCATTCACATAACCCTCCTTGCCATTGCTCTTAGCCAACACAGCACGTTGACGTTCCTCAGCCTCTGACGCCTTCTGTTCGGGTGTCTTCGCCCATTCTTGCAGTTCACCCGAAGCCCATAACCAATAGATGATACAACCGATGAGATAGATACCGGCCGAAATGAAGAACACCGCTTTCCACTCTTCAGCCGTTTTTTCCGTGACCAAGTAGCCAGTCAACAGGGGGCTGACAATGCCGGGAATGGTGGCGAACGTGTTGCCGATGCCCATCAAAACGCTGGCGTGTTGTGGTGCGATATCCAGATGGTTGACACTAAAACACACGAAAAGTTCAATGAGTTTGATGAATTTAATAGAGCAACTTTTAAGACACTCACGCGAAACCCGACCACGCGAAAGCACCCAATCCCACAGCTATGGTAATGCAAACCACCGACCATGTTGGATCCGAGAGGTAGGCCGTGAGTATCATAAAAATGGTCTGAGCGAGGAAGGCAGCGCAATTGAAGTAGCGACGCACTTGCGTGGTGGTCAAGATCTTCTTAATCTGCAACCAATCAGCCAAGTAGCCGGAGACACCGAGCAGTATGCCCATAGCCAGGTAGGGTACAGCCGAAACGAAGCCAGTCTTATCCAGATTGAAGTTGAGTGTATCTAAAATGTTGGAAAAGTTGCGATCACAAAACTATTTGTATCAAACTAATCTACGCAAACCTTTCAAAAATGTGGGCAGTTGCGTGAGCAGCGTGTAGAAACCCCAATTTTCGGAGAAATGTGAAGCAACAATAGCATAGAATGGTTTCGAGGTGAATATCGCCTTCCAGGGATGTTTAATTTGCTTATTGCCGCCATAACCGATTTTCTTTTGTATAAATTCACGTTCGTCGTCCGAACAGAAACGATCACGATCTGGACCCGAACGCACCACCACAATCCATATGAAGAACCATATTAAACCTATTGTGCCGAATACGTAGAAGACACTCTCCCAGCCGTAAGCCGAGGCTAAAAGACCCGACGAAGGCATAGCTATAACGGTGCCGGCGTAATTGCCCGCAAAGGCAATGGAGGCCATGCGCGAACGTTCCAGCGGTGGTGACCAACGCGACCAGACAGCGTGTATGCAGGGGAAGGTGACGCCCTTGAAAGAATACGAGGGAAGTTAGTAAGGTTAGAAGGTTGTAGAACTCGTGTAATATAATCCTAATGTTTGTTTGATAGAACTAATGATCGGTAGACTGCGAATTTCAGGCTACTTAAATGAGAAGTAAGTTAGGTAAGCTTATCTTAAAATCTTTATTCTTCAGAATGTAGAGTGGGCAGGTTTCTATCTTGAGAAATGGGAACCAGTTTAGTAATTCACAAATAAGAGATGGACTTGGTTCTAGAAATGGTAGAGACATTTGAAAAATGGTTCGGTTGGAGCCTAGACTTTTTTTGTCTGATATAAATGAGCTTTTATAGCTGGTTGCTCTAAAGTTCGACGCTAATTGAACATTTTGATGAAGTAGACCCAGGTGTTACCTCGACCTTTCTGGCAAAAATTTTCATCTAAGTGTATTAGATGATATCTATAACAAGTGAACAGAGCATGATAGAGTTTTCAAGTCGGTAAACTCTGGAGTTCGCTTAAAGTCCGTGAGCTTTAAGGTTTATACACGTATCTAATTGGAGCTTTTCTTACAAAATATGGACGATATTAAAAATTATATAATTTTTTATAAGCTTGGGTACTCAAACATGGTCACACCCCAAGAAACCTCTGCGATTCTTCGTAGTCAAAAAAAAATTCTTAGAAGTTCACCTCAAAAACACCTTCAATGATGCGCACAGCAAGAAACATTTCCAAGCTATGCTTAGCGGCCAAGGGTGTGAGTAGCGTCAGCAGCGCAGTGGTACCGATACCCAAGCCAAATACCTAAAAGCAGCAAATATAAAAAGAAATACATTAAGATTGACAATCATGTTAACATAAACTCGAAGCTCATGTGCATTCACTCACAATGTTGCCACCGATTTTGGCGCCAATAAAACCGCCAATAAATTGTGTTGTTATGTAACCGTAGAAGAATGAACTCAATATCAGCCCCCGCTGCTTCGAATCCCAAGGAAAATCTTGTTCATACGAAATATTGCCAGCATCATCGATCACTGTGCGATTCTCAGTCATTGCCACTATGGCCACACTGAGGTTAACGCGCAGCGAGTAAACATTGAAGAATCCGAGGAATGCCAAGAAGACGACAACATAGCGACGCTTCTTCCAAAATTTCCATGAGAGCGGTTCAGCTTCGACTATTTCGTTGCTGTTGAAAGAAGGAGAGAGTGTGTTAAATAATTCAAAAATTGTTGCTAAATTAAGGTGAGTATTATATATGAGAAATTCAAAACTGAAATCATACAAAGGAAGAAAGGCCAAAATTATATAAGAAATTAATTTAAGTGAATTCTAAATCCAAACACATCCGTTTTTCCTTTATTTAATCGTAATTTGTCTTAATTGCCTTATTAAATTATTATTTGATTTTTCCTTTTTGACTCGTTAGCTAATTCAAAAATCTGATTTAATTAGATCAAATGGAACCCAATATTGTAGGCAAAGCTCCTCATATGCAACAGCTTCACGTTTCTTCCATTATTTACTTATAGCCGAAAACTGCAAAGTCGATGGACATGAACGCACTCTTTCCACAATTTCTGGTCAGCAAAGATCATTCTGGTTCAGAGTAAATCGTAAGAGGTTACTCGAACTACTAAATCTTAGCGAAGTCAATTTCGCTGTAATTATAGGTGTTCTGATTGAACACTATTCAATAGGTTCGCTCACAGTGCGGCTAAATATTTTGTCGGCTTTTTGCCAAAGCTGTGTGGATGAAAGCGATATGAAATAGTCTTGTCACTTTCTTCTCTATTAACCGGCTTTTGTCAGACTGAGATTGAATCTTTAGGCGAATCTAGCGTAGTTTCTGGGGTTGATAACCGCCTTAGTAATTTCGGGGGAAGGTCGAAACGCATCATCCACCTATGAGGATCAGGGGATTACTTTCGGGAGTTTATGGGTAACACAAAGAACAAACAAGGATTCATTAAATTTGTATCAACCTTATGACCTGACTTAGCCTAACTATTACATCGAAATCTTTTCTAAAAGGCTACTTAGGGACAATTATGATACTTGGTGAAGAAATTAGCTGTCTTTATATAACTGTATACAAAAGATAAATAATTTAAACTTATGTTATCTAAATCTTTGTTCAAATGCATGATTTCAACTTATGTTCTTTTGCAAAATTTGCTCAAAGCCCTTAATAAAACAGCTGAGTAAAAGAATGACTTTGTAAATATTATTAGCGATTTTGTGGTATGTCGCTGAAAGAAACAAAGCGTTGTGGGTGGCACACATACCAAAACCACCATGTTTGATCAGCTGCAACGGCATTCAAGGCCGACTGCATGCCGCACACCTTCAAATTACAATCATATACATATATGTATGTAGATTTGTATGCACACTTATGAATGCCTGCGGAACCTACAAATTACTGGGCTCAAGTCAACAACTCGACTAGACAATTCTGGGCTTCAGTCAACAGTTCTAATTGCTAGACAATTCTGTCTAGCTTTCGCTTTCGTTAAGACAACAATGTTGCTCGAAGTTACTCGGTTATGTTTACCCGCTTTGGCGGCGGGTTTAATGAACGGGTGAACAGGAAAGTGTTAGCGCATTGTTATCATTGTTGTTGCTTTTGCTTAGTTAAGCGACCGGTTTCCATGGATTGGTTTTTTGTAATACTGTTTAGTTCTATATTTACTTATATACATATGTATATGTATATGTATAAATGCTCTATATATTAACATATCTAGTATGAATGAGTTATTAGTAAGAAATATTGCAAAATATGTAGTTTATGCTCGCAAGCAATTTGAAATTGTTTGTTGGAGGCAAATATTTTTTTTGTATGGCGAATTTTTGTTTGAGATTATACCGCACAGTGGTACGTATTTATAGAAAAAAACTCAAAAAATTTTCAACTTTGTCAATCATTTATAAAAATATAAATCTTTTTTTGAAAATCCGACATTAAAAATTTAGGAGTGTTGCCACATGTTTATACAAAAATTTTTTTCTGTAGAAAAATATTGATTTTGTAACAATTTTTTATAAAATTAATTGCCGTAAAATTAATTTTTTTGAAAAAGATGTTTAGAGGGTTGCCACATGTTTATACAAAAATTTTTTTTTTGTAGAAAAATATTGATTTTGTAATATTTTTTTATAAAATTGAATTATTTTCAAAAAGTTGTTTAGAGGGTTGCCATCTTTTTATAAAAAAGTATCAAAGCAAAAATATGTATTTGTTTAACTTGTCATAATCTTTAATAAAATTAAACATTTTTTTTTGGAAAATTCTTATTAAAAGTTTTGGTGAGTTGCCACCTGCTTGGAATTTTTATTCCATAAAATTAATAAGATGAAGGATTTATTATAAAATAAAATTATTCAAATAAAGGTGTTTTGAAAAGTTTATAGTTGAAATTATTTTTGAAAAGAGTTGCCAGCTGTTTAAAAATTTGTTTTAAATTAACTTCATGAAATCTACAAATTTTTTTATTATTGATTTCCAAAGCTCTTTACGTAGTCTTAAAAGTAAAAGTATTTTTAAGAAGTGTTACCATCTGTTCAAAATTTTATATCAAATTAAATTGATAAAATAAATAATTTATTACACTATAAATGTTAAAACATCTTATAACACCTAAATTAGAAAGAATTCTGTAAGTGTTGCCACCTTTTCCAATTTTTTTATTTAATTATATAAATGCAGTATTAGATTACCAGAAATATTTAATTCAGAGCAAAATTTTAAAAAGCTTACTACATTAAAAAATGAAGTTAATCTCCTAAAATAAAATATTGAAATATGCCCATTGAAGAAGTGTTTGAGAAACTTGGTACTTGGTACTCTGACATTAAAGATATCATGAAAGAGGCTTTCACATACCTAAATAATTTTATATCCTCTTGATATTCGATTTCAGTATGGAGAAACGACTTTTACGGCAATTATAAATTCTTGATTCTTCCGTCAAATAAAAAAAATAATCATCCAAATGACAGAAACCATCTGAGGTCCCTTTGATAGATGCTATGCCTCCTCACATGTATTACATCCATTCAAATATGTTTTTGACAGAAAACTTTTCATAACAATAAGTCATATTTTTGACAGCAGCTCACTGACATTCCTTTGACAAGAGCTATCCGACCATAAGACATCCGTTTGACAACTATATTTAACTTAACTTTGACAGCAGTTATGTGACTGACAGCTGACAGAAACTATTTATATATGGCATCTGTTTATTAATAGCCATCGATCATTAAACTGACAGGACTTATCTGCCATTCATTTGACATTTGTTTGATAAAAGCCATCATCTATAGATTTTTATGTACACATTTTTCTTATACGACCCACTGTACCCAGCAATGTACCAATATTTACTGGTTCACATAAGTATGTGCCTATTATCTTGCGGTTTATGCATTAGACATGCGGAACATTTGTCTATTCAGAAGGCGATCTGCAGTGTCTTGGCTTTCTGGTCAAACAACTTTTCATCGAAACGGAGAGTTAATGACGAAGTGGCGGAATTCAAATATGCAGATATTAAGTAATAATAAAATGTTTACGAGGGTAGACAAAAGATAATGAAAAATGGACACATACAGCTACAAATAATATATACCAACTTATATACATATGCATTTATATATTTATACATAATGTGTTAATCGATAATTGGTGCCACTAATTGCTGGTATAAAGTACTTTGCATACGAATTTTGCATTTGCTGCTTAGACTTACGGATCATGGTGCGCAATTTCCATTTTATGCCCATTGAATTTTTCGCTTTTCACAACGTCCTCCATTGCGGTTTGGTGGCTTCGAACCCCGTGGCTTACGACTGATTTATTGCAAAAGTATTGCTGATTTTATAATTGCGCTGCAAACCAGAAATTGTTGAGCAATTCGCCGCTTTGTGATTGTCGTTTCGATTATTTGGAATAAAATTTGAAGTTCTGGTTAAGTCATACGAACTGCTTTTCCTGTAATGAAAGACAAATTGCAAATAAATATATATATTTTTAGTTCAACATGAGTCTAATGTATATGAATTTTATTTCACGAACAGGCTTCTGGAAGGACTTTTAAATTTATTGGTACAATTTTAACGATCATAGAACCTTCGACGTTGCCTTCTGGGTGTTACTACACTTTTCAGGGTATGAAATGCCCTTAGGCGTCAAAAAATTATAAAATTCGGTAGCAAAGTTACTACTGTATATCTCTCCACTGAATGTTCTAGACTAACTTGGTTTCCCGATAAGCTTTAGTATCATTTTAATATAATTTTTTAATATAATGGTGGCATGCGTGGCATTCTTCCCTTTGTTCTACAAAAATATCACAATATACATATAGACAATTTCTTCATTATTTTCAATACTTTTTGAACAGCTGGAACTTTTTTCTTCACTTTACTCGAATTTAACTTTTTTTGGTTAAATGAAGCTTAAAATTTCACCTTTCTAACGCTATACGGTATGAAACAATGTGATTGGTAGCACTGGAGATATGAGTATTCGACTGCAGCGATATCTGTTAAAAAATACTAATTTTTCATATGAGGCCATGTAACCCTTTAAGCTAAGCCTAGGTTTCGTAGTTTTTATATTGACGCAGGCAATTAAGTTTACATTATATAAAGCATATGTTTGCTAATAGTTTGCTAAAATAAGTTTAAAATATTTAATATGTTACTACGAAGCGTGTCACCACTTTTTAGCACAGCTGTTTTTCGGTAACAAATTCATCACTCACATATAAAGATTTGTTTTTATTAATAATGCAAATATTTCCCCAGCACAATTTGCACGAAAATTATGAAAAAACTGCTACTGAGTTGGATAATATTTAGAGACGTTTGTGAACTTGTATAATAAACATATATTATAAGATTGTTGGCAAGCGCGTGTCTGGATAAATGTGTGATTACAGATCAAGTTGGTAATTGAAAATGAAAATAAAATCCGAGCAGAAATAGATTTTAATGCAATCTAAAATTAGAGAAAGGGTGATTATTTGTGACAACTCGTGCTGCAAAATATTGAACAAAAACCGTGTGGATAAATGGACTTTAAAGTACTTAAAAGGGGAGGGCGGCACTTTATTTTCTCTTTTATATCGCGTATAAATTGTATTTGCTTATAAAACAGTTAGGTGAGTGCATTGAAGGAGGAATACCTTTGTTGTATACTGATACAACTCGTTCTACAATAATAACCACCTAAACAACAGCTATAGTTATATATATATAACTTTATCTTATATATCTTGGTCAATATTTACGCTTAAATGATTTATGAGGTCTTTAAAATTGCACTATTTTATCATTGAATATATATTTATAGGTTGTATAAGCATTTCTTCAAGCACGTGTCTGAACATTCGGTACTCTTCGCCTGCTCTGGGTTCAAACTGGATCTTTTGGTAAAAAGAGTCGCCAAACGAAACACTGGCGGTTTTTTCTCTGTCTACATACCTGCCAGTGAAGAGCAATGATCTTATGTACGGACAGTTTAAAACTTGATGAGAAGATTGGTGGAAGGATATATATATTATCAAAAACTCTCAATCAACTTCAGTTTTAAAAATGCTTCTATTAAGGTAGTGGTAGATTAACTGTCGCCTCCTTCAGAGAAGTAACTCTCCACACTGATAGCAGGGCGCAAATACTAGCTTTGATATCACTAACCGGGTGTTCAGGGATGATTAAAGAATGCCAAACTTCGTTATCAATGGCATCGCGTCACTTTCTGCGAAGACCTAGTATCGTGTCAGGCCACAGCGGAATTCCAGCTGTAAACCTGTTGAGGTGGCAAGGAAAGTACTCTAACCCTGCTATCAGTACAAAGGGAACGAGTCGTGCTTCAATCTCCCGTTTTTTTAACTTTTATAATATAAAGTAATTCTGTAAGCTAGGTCATGTTGTCCGGATGGACGAAAACACTCCAGCTCTGAAAGTATTCGACGCAGTACCGTTGGAAGGACCAAGTGGAAAAGGACCTGGCTTCGCTTGGAATATCCAATTGGTGCCACGTGGCGAAAAGAAGAAACGACTGGTACGCTGTTGTTACCTCGGCTATAATCGCGTAAGCGGTGTCTACGCCAGTAAAGAAGAATTCTTTAAGCCATTAAATCTCATAATATTGGGTAGGCGAAAGAGTCTTGTCGTTTTTCCAATCAAACTTCAATATATTTTTTTTATATTTATAATGAACGTCAATGAATCAAATATGTACCATTTTGGTCTACCACTTTTTGCCATTTTTCCGCCGGGGTAATATTCCATCAGTGTAAAATTTTTATAGTTTCTCGGCGAAAAACTGCGACAAATAATTTTCACAGGCTTCTCTTGAAGCAAACTTTCCTCTATTAAGGGACCGAAACAAATGGTAGTCCGATGGTGTAAGATCAGGGTAGAGGTGGATCCTTCAAAACTTCCCAGCCAAGCTCTCTTTCTATTTTTGCCGAGTTATCAAAAATGTGTGTGGTCTAGCGTTGTCCTAATGGAAGACGAAACACTTTCTGTTGATGAGTTCTGGCTATTTTTTTTTTCGATTGGTTCAATCTCATCAGTTGTTGGCGATAAAATGTAGAATCAATCGTTTGACTAGGCTGGAGCAGCTCATAGTGGATGATTCCTCTCCAATCTCACCAAATATTCAGCATAATCTTTCGAGGCGTATTTTTTGCCAAATCTTTTTCTATATATGCGCCGCTGACTAATCTTTACAACCTTTACTGTCCTTGAGAGCTATTAGCAAAAATTGTAAAACTGTCTATGGACTTATACACTAACATGTATATACATACATATTTATATAGACTTTTTTATATTTGTATGACTTTAAGCCTTATGTCGATTACGAAATCTCTAAATTACGCAAATCTTTCCGTCAATCTAAAGGCATATACATATGTACATATTAATAATTTCCCTCAGTCAATTGCGATTAACTTAATCTGTCGGGCACTTATCAGCGAACAAACGAAATTTATCATGCAGAAAGAAAGCGCAACAAAAGATAATAAAAACAACCCAACAACAACAATAAAAAAGCCAATAACAGAACTAAGCAAATAGCCATAAAACGGCGGCACACGTGAAACGCCAGAAACTTTGCATGTTTTTTAGAAATTATGACATTGCTATTGACATTTCGCTTGCAAATCACAAAAATGTAGATAAATATTGTAATGATGTGAGCGATTACGTCCGCCAGAGCAGTCAGTTTATTGCACACTACACACACGTATACAAAGTCATTAACTCGCGCCTGCGCTGCCAGCAGGCAATTTCATTAAGTGGCTGCCAACTACTACAAAAGCAAACCACAGTAACAACGGAACAGTGGATCATCAATGAAATGCATTGCATGCAAATAAGTGTATTTCAATGTGTGTGTGGGTGTGTGGAAATAGCTGTAACGCATGTAGTTGTTTTCATCTGTTGCTTAATCCACTTTGCAACCTTTACAGCTTTTCTTTAAATTGCGCCAGCATGCAATGTCAACAAAAAATTATTAAAAAAAAAGTTAACTACGACTGCATCGCAACTATAATACCCTTCACAGTTAATTTCTTGTAGTATAAAAGAGTATGAAAGGATCATTTTCTAGATTTTTATCGGTTAGTATATAGGTTAGTATATAGGTTAGTATATCGGTTAGTTGTACGACAGCTATATGCTATAGTGGTCTGATCTGAACAATATTTTTGAAAACTGTTGCCTTGCCCAGGATAATAATCAGTGCCAAATTTCTTGAAAATATCTCTTCAAATCAAAAAGTTTTTCATACAGGGACTTGATTCCGATCGTTTAGTTTGTATAAGAGCTATATCCAGTAGTGCTTCGATATCAGCAAATCCGAAAACTAGGCTGCTTTTTAGGGAGAAAATGACGCTGCAACATTTCAAAAACTATGCGACTAACTATAGAGACAGACAGACGGGTGTGACTAAATCGACTTAAGTTGTTACCCTACTCATATAGTTATGTAGGAGTTCCGATTCTTCCCTCTGGTTGTTAAAAACTTCGTGCCAAACTCATTAAACATATTCAGGGTATAACTATGAAATCAAACCACCGTTAAAACAAATAGAGACACAGTGGGTGATGCTACAAAAGTAGCGTGTTCTGGAAAATTAAATATAATAAATATAATCACAGTCAAATTGTACTAAATAAAATCATAAATGCCGGGTTACCTGTAGGAAATGTAACACGTGCGATTTTTACAACTTCTTCACTTAACTTGTATAATACTTATAGACATATTGGATACGTCTTAACTCTGCTATGTAGGCGAAAGTTATAAGGGAAAATCACAATAAAGTTATCAGCTTGACTTCGTTCAAAGATAGTAAGTGTATAACAAATAAGAGTTTTATAACCTCTTAGCAATCTGTGACTATTCATTTAGGCCAGTTTATGCGATTTATACTAGTTTTTTGTTCGACTCGCTTCGCTTCATTTGTTTGGCGAATCGAAGGCAACTTACATAAAACTAACAAACAAATTTTTCAAGTGAAAGCTAACTCAATAGTTGTCAGATTTACTAAAAAGTATTCAATATGCTCGAGCTTTTTAATAAAGTTTAACAACTTCATGATGTGGTTATGATTAAACCCTTCATGTATCGTAAGCTTGAATGCACAAGTTCTCAATGCTGTATTTCGGCAACTATTACCTAGCTCAACTTGAAAATTTAGCACAAAATATGACTGGCTTCTATTGTATCGTTTTTCCTTCGCCTGCAAACTTATGAAAAGTGATGTTACGTTATTTTGAATTTTAGGTAGCGATATATTGTAAAATCATATGTTTATAATGGCATGTTCGTCTAACGTCATAAACTTTATCAACAACTCTTGATAACTCTTTCGTTGGTAAATGGTGGGAATTCTTGGTCTGTCATCAAATGCAATAGGCTTATCGCATGGCCAATAAGCGAAGCAAATCTATAAATCATATTAAGCCAAAACAAGAAATCGAAAATATATTACCGTCTAAAGTAACATATTTTAATTTACTGCCCATAAAATCAATTAGTTCGATAGAGAAAATAAAGTGGAGAGCAGTTAATTGGTATGAGAAAAACATAATAACAGTAATAAGCAGGGACCTGCTAATTTATGAGTTTTTTTTATGGATAATTTATAAAGTTTAGAACTTTTTTCAATGCGACATTTAACTCGTGCCAATTTGTATGCTCTTGCACGCTTCATGGAAGAATTTTTAAGTTATTTTCAATACTAAATTTTTTGTTATCAATAAAAAATAGACTTGATAACGTTTTATTATAGCGATGTAGATGTATGATGCAGCTCAGAGTATTTAATATTAACTGAGGTAAGTTTATAATTTGTTATCGTTCCTTCATTATACATATTATTGATTTTTCTGGTGTGAAAAAGTGGATTTTAATTGTAAATCTATTCAACTTAAATTAATAATGAGATACTTAAATTCGATGCATGCGTCTTAGGGATGCTAAGGCCTTGTTAATATTTGTAACAAATCTCAGTACAAATCTTTTTTTACGAAAAGCTCAATGTACACAGAAGATTTTAGGCTCTATTTCTCATTAACTGTTATTAGTCTACTGAAATAATTTTCATCATTTTTCATTTCAATTATCTTGAAGTCAAACACTCCATAAATCTTGCTTGAAATATGCGAGCGAAAAGTGTTTTGAACTACTTGCTTTTAGATAGGTGAAACCAAAGATTTTGACCAAGACCAATAGTCAAAATGGCTCGCCAGAAGTCGCGGTGACTGTTCAAGCTTCGCTAAACCAAATTTAAAGACAGAAGACCCAAATCAGTCTCTCACACATCGTTCTCAAGCGTTGGGCATCTCTGTGATGTCGTTGTGGCGAATTTTGCGAAAAGATTGTAGCCTAGATCCTTACAAGATTAAATTGCCACAGAACTGAAACCGCTTGACCACCAGAATCGTCTTATGTTCGTGAATAGGGCTGAGAAACAACTTGAAAATGATCCGGATTTTCATCAAAAATTCATCTTCAACGATGAGTCTAATTTCTAGCTGAATGGCTTCGTAAATAAGCAAAATATGAGTTATTGGTCAGACAGCAATCCACACGTACTCCATGAGTCACCGTTGCATCCTGAAAAAATTAAGGTTCGTTGCAGTTTATGAGCCGGCGGCGTCATTGGGTCGTACTTCTTCCGCGATGATCAAGTCCGTCACGTTCCTGTGAATTAGAATCACTACCGCTCAATGATAGCCCAACAATTTTGGCTGGTATTGGATGATATGGACTTGGACAATATGTGGTTCCAATAGGATGCGCCATAAGCTACACAGCGAATATACGTATCACAACCGATTTATTGAAAACCAAATTTGGTGAACTTGTTATCTTACGAAATGGCTCAGTTAATTGGCCGCCTCGGTCGTGCGATTTGACGCCGTTAGACTATTTCTTGTGGGGCTAGACCAAGTCTATGCCAACAAGCCAGCGACGATTGATGAACTTTGTACGAATTTCGAGCTGAAGTATATTTTATGTAAAGCTTCGTCTGCTGTCTCAAGCTCCAAAATGTTTAGAGTTTTTAATAAGTTAAGACAAGTTAAGCTCTAAGCTCAATCTAAAGCAGATTGACTAATTTTTAATTACTTTTTCTAGGAATATGACGATTAATGCATAGGCGAAATATTTTTTTAGTCAGTGTTAATATTTTATTTTTTATTGCAAATCATTTCAGGGGATCTAGCCATCAATATCAAGCTTCTATAGGCA
The DNA here is from genome assembly GCF_023373825.1 of Bactrocera dorsalis. Classification (NCBI taxonomy): domain Eukaryota; kingdom Metazoa; phylum Arthropoda; class Insecta; order Diptera; family Tephritidae; genus Bactrocera; species Bactrocera dorsalis. The sequence continues at coordinate 17,316,877 of NC_064307.1, read as the reverse complement.
GTGCTCTTTAATATTTCATAGATCTACTGCTGAAAAATAAACTCGTTTAAGGGGGATTTTTCATTTCTCGACTTGAAATTTGCTATTACTCGTTGCACTGCTTGCATTTAACGCGTTACTTCTGAGAATTCAAATTTTATATTTTTTTGCTTTTTTAACACATTTACATAAAGAAATATATATATATATATATATATATATATATTTATTTACATATGTATGTATATACACATAAAAGAAGTTAAAAATTCATTTACATACGCAAACAGTTATGCACTTGCAATAAAGTTCATCGCCTCAAGATAAATGTCAACAACTGCAATTGTTGCTACCAAATAAACACACATACATACAGACTTGCGTACGTCACACATTTGGTGTTAATTGGATGCAGTTATATAAACATGAAAATCGTTACTATATTTTTTTAATAAAAACAAAAGTACACAGGCTCTAAGAATTGCATGAGAAGCTCTTCAGTGGAAGAGATAAATTATGGCCTTGTCTTACGAGGGAGTACCACTGTGAGACTTTTTTATTTAAATACAAATTTCTTGGTAAATTTGTAAGTAGTTTTCATTTTTGATCTAAGAAATAACAATCATTTATTGAAGTGCAAAAATTCTGTTTCAAAATACTTTACTTTTTCAGAAACATTTTCATTACAAAAAAACTAATATTTCTTATTAACAATTCTAAAATGATTTATTATTTTGCTAAACATGTTTCGTGCTTCGGAAAAAGTTTCAACAATACATATATAACACACAGCTTCATAAGTATATATAAAAATATATTTAAAAGCGGTATACATGCATGTGTATGTAACTCGGTTTGTTTTACTAAGCCAAAGGCAAAACCATTAATTATAATACAATAAATTTTGAAGTATGCAGATATCTATATATATACATCCATATCCGAATCAGAGGCTGAAAATGCATTTCGTTGAAACCGGTTTTCTTTTTGCAGTTTCTGTTTTATCTCCTTTATCACTTTATATCCGGTAGCCACCCGACTCTATGGCTTGAATGCTGATGCTTCAGGCGCTTAACCAGTGTGAATAAAAAAAATATATATACATACATATGTATTTTATATTTCTTATTTCGATATGTTATGCCTCCAAAAATAATGGCATAGAATTGTAAATCGATATTTCAAAACAATTACTCGGAGGCTATGATTCGATCCCTATCAAATTTTTTCTGCGTGTTCTGTATACAGTTCTCAAACAATGGCATACCAGTTTTTCTCATCCAAAATACATTTTGGGCAAAAATTAACAACATTTTGGATAAATTAGAATTTTTTCAAAAACACCGTAATTTTGGCATTTTTAAACATTTTTTTGTCACATTTTCGAACACATAAACATTTAATTATTTTCCGCAAACTTTCACAGTTGATATGCGTGGCTCTTACTTCTAACATGTGTGAGATCATTTACCTTCTATCTCTGAACTTATAGAAAGTTGAATAGGGAACGTTATTCTTATGTCGATTGCTCTAAAATGAAACTTTTCTTATTAGTTAGCGTCATATTATCCTTCGCACTTTATCATTTACGGAAACCTTTCTTTTCTTTTGTATTTTAAATACTGAGAGCATCACGGCATCATAAGCGATTCGATTCAAACGAAAGCTCCGAGGAAACCGTTTTGAGTCAAGTGGAAAATTGACTTTAACAACTCTTTCGAGTGTTCAAGAAAACGTTGGCATAAGTGTATTGAGACCAACTAATCCCAGTTTGAGGGGGAAGGCATACAATAGATTAAGATTTTTAAAACAATGAACACAGTCTTACTAATTTTTGTCTGTACAATTAACAACTAATATATTTCCAATATTTTTTTTGACCAATTTATTAGTAAATCATTTTTTTTTTGTGTTCCAAAGAAAAAAAAACAGAGATAATGTATTTCTGATATACCAAATACCCCCAACTTACACTTGTTAGAAGAAGTCCAGCTCTTAGTTGACCTATTCCCTTTCTTAAAAAATATGAATGAAGTATAAAAGAAAGAGAATTGTAGGGATTTATTAGAAAAACATGTCATTCTCTTTAGTTTCATCTCACAAAAATGTAAGAAACTAACTCAAGTTATTTTTGTTAGAATTTATTATGATTAAATTTCTTAAAAAATCCTATACAATCATATTGAGCTCTCTATTGTGCAATTTGTCAAACTTTACCAAATTGTGAATCGAATATACAAACGGTGTTAATCAAAGAGACTGGCATAATCAAATTTGTAGACTCAGCTTGCTAAACGTTCATTAAATACTAATGAGTTATCCTCTCACGCTCTAGTATTGAGTTCAACTGAATAACTCAGCTGTTCCCGTCATATAAAGCAGAGAATAAAGGTAATTAGCAAAGTAACGGAATCAAAAGCACTTAAAACAAGCCTAGTGAATGTTCGAAAATAATGAAGGTTATGCTTACAAGGCAAAAAGACCTTTAATGCAATAGTTGAATTTGTTACATAAATTGAAGAAAGTGAAACTTAAAATTAACTCATATGTGTGTGTGATAATTAAATGAAGTCGAATTTTTGTTGAAGCCGAAGTTAGGTTAACTATACTCATATACATACTCAAGACATATACGTAAAACAAATACTTTTTATCGCTTTCGTTGTCAGTTGGAGATTGTTTGAGTATTGGAAATTTAAATTCTCATTTGGGACGAAGGCCTTAGCAGCCAAGTTCCCTTAGTAAATATGGGTAATAATTAAAATTTGTTGTTAGTAGAGTTGCAGACCGCATTCTTTTCGGCTGATTCCAAATTTAATTTCTTTGGATCAGTTGGTGAGCTCATTTATTTACTAAGTAATTTCGTTTGATGGCAAAGACTGATCTTGTGGAATTTTTTTCCCAGTCAATTTCACACTTAACTGCTTTACTGTTTAATATTTGAACAGCTGAAAACCTATAAAGTGCTATAACTAAGCACTAAATTAAGCTAAAAAATTCTAATTTGGCACATAAAATCGCAGTAGCAAGGGCATATGTGGACAAAGAAATTTTAAAAAGTGGGCGTGGCTCCGCTCTCTAATAAGTTTGATATATATACATACATATACATATACTAAACCACTAAGGCTACAACAACCAAATTCGCGGGGCCCAAATAATATAAGAACTCCTGCCGACAAAATAAAAATGACTGAAATCGGAAATGTGTAAAACTACAACTACACGCCAAAGATGTTAAAATTTACCTCCGAGATGGTATGAGAAGGATTTACGAGGTTTGTTAGCTTGTTTAGTTCGCCTGCTGCGTCAAGTTGAGTAGACGTGTGTTTGTAGTGCTCGTCACGAATATGGAAAAACAAAATCAAGAGCAACGCGTCGCGATAAAATTTTCCGCCAGATTGGGCGAAACAGCTTCGGCAACGTACGCTAAAATTGTAAGAGTGTATGGTGATAGTGCTCTTAGTCGTGCCCAGGTCACAATGGTTGTCTCCGCGCGCCCCCCGCCCGAAAAAAGCTCGCATGAGCAAGTCGAAGGTGAAAACGATGATTATTGCCTTTTTTGATAGCCGTGGAATCGTCCACAAAGAATTCGTTCCACCGGGGAAAACTGTGAATCAAGTCTACTATTGCCAAGTACTCGAAAGATTGCGAAAACGAGTCAACAGGGTGCGCCCAGACATCGCTCGTAACTGGATCCTTCATCACGACAACGCGCCGTGCCACACCGCCCTCAGCGTGTCCCAGTATTTGGCCTCTAAAAGGATCGCCGTGTTGCAACAGCCGCCTTATTCGCCCGACATGTCACCCTGTGACTTTTTTTGTTTCCTAAAACAAAATCGGTGGTCAAAGGAACCCATTTTAAGTCGATTACGGACATCCAGGCGGCCGTGACGAGGGTACTCGCGGACATCGCAGTCGAAGCGAAGGGGATGGCAGAGTTGTAGAATAATTTTAAAATATATGGTTTTTATGGAATCAGTCTGATTACTTAATTGTCACCAAATTGGAAAATTCGACACAGACCAATTCCGACCAAATTTGGCACGTAACATTCCTTTTATATTCCTATGAAACCACGCCCACTTTCCATATAACACAATTTTAAATTCCATTTGATTCCTTCACTTTCCAATATACAAATCAAGAAGTAATAAATATAACGGGATACAAATTTGAACTAACAATTCCTTTAAAGTGTGCCCCTGGGTACCAAATCTGTGGATTCCAGTTTCTAAAGTTGACTATTGACCGAAAATATCGGCCAATGTATGGGATATACAATTGGAATTCAGATGGAATCTTTTTCTGACAATACTGACCCTTTCGCTACATTTTCTAATATTGCCAACACCTAAAGGAATTTCGTCGGCTTTGATTCCTGCAAGTTACGAGAGTATAAAATGTTCGGTTACCCCGAATTTAGCCCTTCCTTACTTGTTTGGAATAGTTTCTGTTTGTTGCCATATAGATGTTGAAAAATCGAAAACAGCATTTTCGACATATTTTACTGTTTTGCTATCAAAAGGGTAAATATGCAGTCCAGGCATGGCGAAAATTATTGACTTCATTACATTAACAACTGTGGTTTGCTTATCAAACTTCAAAGAAGTGAGCCATTGTTATTGGCGAGACAAATGTTCAGTTCAAACTACTGCCAACCACACAAGATAACGATTTCCTATACACTTCTGAAGAGTAGTTTAGATTCTGTGCAGGCTTGGTTAAAAATAATTATTCTTAAGTTTAAAATAAGCTAATGAGTTTACGCAATTACAATTATCAACGTTCTGTTTTCAGTTCGTTATACTCGTAACTTGTGGCTTTATGAGTCTATTCGAAGCCACTTAATATAACTTTCGCTAACTCTAACAGTAATAACGCTTTGTTGTTACTATTTTGGAAACCTGTAATTATTATTTAGTAACGTGCAACTAATTTTGTGAATTTAAAATGTTTTTTCGGCACTGAATTTGGAGATGTAGGCACAATTCATTTTTTACTTTGAATAATAAGATAACAAGTCACTCTTTGCACTCTTTCTCACAGTCCACAAACAAAAATTAAGCACACTTTTATTGCCTTCTTCTTCTCGATTAAAAGAAACAGATTTGCATACTTAAGAATTAATTAATGACCTTCACTTGTAAATATAATTTTCCTTTATCTGCGACACACGCTTGAGACAGTAGTTAGAATTGCACACGCGCAGAACCGGGCGCAGGGTAATTTTCCGCAAAACCGACACAAACGAAAGCCAAACCAAACCGGGTACTGTAACACTGAGTCAAATTGGACGCGATCGTTTTTGCGCTGTGCGTAGACGGAACCGCGCTGAACGCCCGAAATGAAACACGTTTGTCGCGGCTCAGCTGTGCAAGTGCACTGTTTGCTGAAAAAGTCGGCTTCGAGCCGAAGCTACCAAGCAAGCCACGCTCGCGATATACACTTGGAAGTATATAGGTATATATATAAATATATATACACATATATAATATATATATGCAAGCGTATAGTGTGTCAAAACGCCACAGGCATTTCAAGCCGAACAAGCTTGGCTACAAACACACATATTATTATATTTCCAGTAACAACTTGCCTAAATTACCTGATAACTGTCGGTCTGCGTTCCGTATACTCGTATACTCGCGGCTCAGTTACCGTTAATATATAAATATTTTTGTTTAATTTGAAATTCCGCCTGCGTTCACTTGCTCTTAGCCGCACTTTCAATTGATTATTAGTCGACTTGTTGTTACAACTTCGAAGTTATGATTACTATACAGTAATTTTGTACAACAACAACTAGTGCAGTGCGCAAAGCCACAGCCGCGTTATGCCGCCTTCAGCGTACGAGTCTCAAAAAGCGACTGACGAGCGTCTCGAACTATTACCTTCCAACTTTCTTTTCGCAAAAGTCGGGCGACGCTTTTGACTGCGTCTCGACGCAAGTCGCTTTCAGCCGCTTGATCGTGTCGTTTATTGATACTCAGTTATGAGCACACGATGGCATTGGCGTAATTAATCTCTACCAACTGGTTTTACAAGCCACTATAAAGGAAAATAAAGCAGGCATTAATGCTTGTCTTATCAAAACTTACCGTGGCGACTAGTAGTAAACGCACACATACATAGAAATACAGAAACCTAAAAATGCAAACACAATCGCATTGCCAACTTTTAGTGCCTTAAGAACGCCACGGCGTATGAGCCTTATCAATCCTTGCTCGTATTCGACCATATATGTACTTTCCTAAAGAAAAATACGGTTGTTAAGTAATTACTGGTTATCTCATAAAGATAATATGAAGATAGTGAAAGTGTCGATTTTGAAGTTCAAATCCCTACCATAATAATAAAAAGCACGAATAAGCATATAAACAGCTCCATATAAAGTCACACACATACACACATTTGCAGACACGGCGCATGCGAGTTGTAAATATCTATCTAAATATTTACCCCCTGCTGTTTTTACTATTTAATGATATCTTTTTATGGGGTGATAGCTACAAATCAGCGTGTGTTTTGATAAAATATTTATTGCTTTATAGAACTCACATGTCAGGCGAAATATCGTCGAGGAGAAAAGTCAAGTTTATAACCTTAAGTTAAACCGTTATCTAGGCTAAACAATTTGTTAACAATCCGAGTTTATCCGGTAATGATTTCCTTTATTTGCTTGATTTCATTCATGACATAGCAGAACATACAGTATTATATAACTAAACAAGTAATGTTGAGTAAGAGTCAGCCCGGCCTTACTTTGAGTGCCAAGTTAACGTAAGCTTGAGCAAACATTTTATTATATGTTATTAGTCAGTTGAAAAGTGCTGACCTAACACATAAATGGTGCTGTGGCGCCTGCTCTGCCCATGTACCTACGAGGCCCAAGATTGATCGCAGGAAATCTAGCGATCTCTTTGCCTTCAGTAAGGCCAAAAGATGTGTTTTACTATGGTAGGTTGTGACTTTTCAAATAACCTGTTATACCATCTGATCAAATTTTACCCGGATTTACAAAAAAAACTACATTTTCTGGTATTTTAATAAAACTCTTTATGATCGCCCTCTTGAGCAAATACAATCATGCCAAATACAATTTTCCATACACTTGCTATAGGGCTCGGCTGGGATGGCCTTCTGTGGTTACAGCGATTTTTTTTTTTGTTGGGGTTTCGGCTCATTTGTAGGGCGCCATTCACTAAATTGTTGAACCGTTTCGACATCATGCTCATAAATCCACATCCCATCACCAGAAATTGTGCGTTTGATACGAGAAGGGTATTCAGCTACGTTTTCAAGCATCAAGTTTGCAATATTTACCTGAGATCGTTTTTGCAAAGGATTCATGGCTTTTGGTACGAATCTATCATTGACCCCCTTTATACCCAAAATATTAACTGAAATTTGTTGAGTTGATCCCTAAGAGATGTTGAAAATTCTCAAAATGTATCTCTTTCTCTTTCTTTAACTCTTTCAATTTTATCGCCATTAATAAAAATGGATGAACGAATCACATAAGACAAGTTTTCGATGACTTTTTGCTCTTCACTGAATGCTTTACGCTCTGTGGCCCATGTTTTCGTGAAAAGTAGACTCTCCAAAACACTTCTGCATCATTCAAGTGACTTAATTTCCTAAGCACGAGTATTCGATGCTTTATTGCTGAGACCCAGCCGCAATTGCTGTAAAATCGGACATCTCGGCTGGAATTTATTCGAGCCAGCCAAGTCATTAATGTGGTATATGAAGGCCGATTTCACCCATTTTCAACTCGAAAGTTTAGATAGTATATCCAACATGTTAGAGATTTTATCGCTCAATGGATATTATAGTGACCCGGAAGTGCGAAAGTTCTTTTATTAGGCATATATGGTCTTGTGTAAGTACTAAACTGATTCTATTAATTTTTAGCTCCAGGCTTCATTTTTACCTGGAAAAGGTGACTACTCTTTTTCATTAAGATATATTTCAGATTGACAGATATTTGCGAAAGGTCTTCATATTTGGTATCCGGGGGAAAAGCTAAAGTCCGATTTCAATCGTTTTTAGCTAAGAGATCCGATACCTTCATAGCACTACTGTGCGCTTTGTCTTAATATGATATCGTTATTTTTGAAGTTAAGGTCTCTAGCGGTGGTCCCACGGCTGGTTTAATTCCCGCGAATGGAATAGAATTGAAACCCTAAGCAATACATATTTCCAGAACTTCTTGGAAAAATGTTATCAAATAAAGATTTAGTATATAATGTTAAAAATATTCTGAAAATCTCTTCCCCGGAACATTTTATTTTCGAGTTAGAAGAGTTCAATTATGTTTTCTCTTTGAGTTTTAATGAAATTTTAAATGCTTGGTTCTAAGAACTCTCATTGATTCCAAATAAATGTAAGAACTCCTCAATCTTCTGTACTTTTCAAATTTCAAAAAAACAAATGTATTGATATATTTATAAAAAAAATTTGAAATATGGAAATAAAATATTCTTTCTCGCATTAATTTTCAAGCGGACAACCAAATAGGAAAATATATTTTTTGAAAATTTTCATTTTAGAAAGCCAAAACAATTTGAAAAAATATAATAAAAATGGATCCCGCTGAGCTTATAGATATGGCGAAAAGAGCCACAGAATTGAAAAGTGTGAATTATGCAGATGAGCAACCACAACCAGAAGTGGCGCCAGTCAAAAAGAAGAAAAAGAAGCTAACCAAAGCACAAAAGCGTGAATTGCGACTACAAAGAGAGCTAGAGTTTAAGAAATTGGAGATAACGGTATGTTGAAACTCACATTTTCGGTTGCAGACATGCTCATACACTTTTTCTTACTTAGGAACATCTCAAACGCGAGCTCGAGTTATCCAAGCGTTCGGCGAAAAGAGGTAAAGAAGATTGGGAGGAAATATGTCGAGAGATTAAAATTGAGGAATTGAAAACCGAGGTTTTGGTATGTGAGAAATAATTGCATAAGCCATATATATATTGAAAGACTCTAAACTTTATTTGTGCTTTATTATGTGGTTCTGCGCAGGAATGGTCGAAGAAGACGCAACGTGTAATGCAACAAAAAGATGAAAAAGTCCAAAGCCTACTTGCAGATATCGAGTCCACACAGGAGTTGCACAAACGGAACTTTGAACGTCATTTACAGGTGTTGGATTTTGCCATCAGTAAGTCATAGAGGTGTTCCGGTGGATCTGTTTCTATTTTATAAGGTGGAAGCTTAGTTCACTTCAGGGATTGGGCCTTGATGGTACTCTTAAGCCTTAAACCTCTGATGAAGAGTTTAAAAATGCTAATTAAATAGAGCTCACGATCTTACTTCTCTTATTTCTCTTAGTGTTCACTCAAAAAGGTTTGCGACTTTGATAAATATGCATCTAAATGTAGGCAAAGTTTTCATTGCATTTGTTTCCGCTTACAAGGAATTCGCCAGCAATCAGAAACAATCCAATTGAATCAACTCAAATTAAAAATATTATTTAAATTTTTGATTGTTGGACTCAATGGAGCTGTGGATCCAATATAGTTTCAAAAAAGCCCTGAAACCACCTTAGTGTCTATTTTCTTATTTCTGAATATTTTAAAATATAAAATTAATAAAATTTCCGCTCCAAAATCCAGGTTGCTACAACACCTTGCTCGAAGTTTCCAAACAACTCTACGAAAGCGAGGCCCAACAGCTTATCGAGGAGTTCAAGGACGAATTGAACGCACATCAGAAGATACAGGATGGCTTCCGAGTCAACTGTGAAAACATTATGCACGCCACGAATTTGGTGGTGGAAAATCAAATGCTTACCGACTACGAGATCTTCGTGGAGAAGCAAGACAACGAAGTGAACACGGAGATTGAGAAGCGTTTTTGCATACGCGACGCGGTAATCGCCAAAATGAAAACGCTACACAAACAACTCATCGACTTTATTAACTCATTGGTGAATGTCTCGTTGGACACGAAGAAATACGAACACATACACATGCTGATGGACCGTCAGCGAAACTTCGTCATCGAATCACGACGTCTGAATGATATAGAATTTCGACTGACGCGCACAGCCGGCGAATTGCAACGTGATTTGGTGCATAATGAAGTGGAGGCGCAACGCAAGCTCGCGGACTTGCGGCTGGAGCAGGAGTATTTCTTGCAGGTGCGCAAGGGTATCGAACGAAACATTAATTACGATCGGAATGTCACGTTTGAGAAGCTGCAAACGCTCTCTGGCGAATGTTATGGCATGCTGAAGGTGTGTTCTGGTTAGAATCACTTTTTAATATAATTTTTAGGTTATGTTTTTGTATATGGCACAGGATTATCAAAAACTGCTGAAATACGGCGAGCTGCTGCTCTCACATGCCGCCAATTGCCGGAAATTACAGACAGAATCGGAAAAGGTTGTTGCTCCCAAGAACGAAGATGAGGCTTCCGTCGATGATGCAACATTTCAACTTGAAGCCTTGAACTTGAAGGCACATATTGATATATCCGAAGAGGTGAGTCACCAATGAATAATTTTCAGTAAGTCTTTTAGATCGGGTTTGCTTAGAGTTTGAGGTTAGTTTAGTTTCTAGTTAGCATAGAGCAGCCCTGTTCGTTGGTAGCCAGAGGAAAGTGAAGAAGCATTGAAAGCTTAAAAGCTGTACGATGTGCTAGTTCATAGGAATAGCACAAACTAGTCGTAGAGCTTTTTGTAAGTATCTACTTTTACCGTATCCATCCATTCCTCAATATGCTACTGTCTGCCTCAAAATTTTTTAGTTTTTTCAAAGCTTTCGAACGCTGCTACTTTTTTGAGAAAATGTCAGGAAAAGTTTCTCGCTTCTAAATTCCGGGCATCACCCATCAATCATTTTAAATCTTAATATGGCAGCAGAAAATTCTTTTTAGGCTTTGCCATGAACAAAATTTTCTTAGCTTCAATGCCGAGGGCTTTAATAGGTTCTGAAGACACCCTGCAGTCTTCTCAGTGCTTTCATAGAGTAATTTCTTCTTTATGTAAGCTTCTTTAAAACTTGTGCTTGCTTTCAAAACCTTTTTAACTGCACTGATCCAGAAAAGAGCCAAGCTTTATGCCGGCGATGTGGACATTACCATGTTGGCTATCCTTAACTTTTGAACCGTGAGTTTTTTAATGAACTTTACAAGTAATTTTCCGAAATTTAAACTTTTAAGGCTTTCACAAAAACTCAAAGCTTCAAACATTACAGGAGCTTTTGAAGTCGAATTTTTACACTTTCTACAACTAAAAAACCTTGAAAGCTTTTACCCAAGCTTAAAGCTTTTCGCAGGTTTTTTTAAAGAAAAAAGTAAACTTTCATTATTTTTCCATATCATATCCTAGGAGCTTTCGAAGCACATGCATTTAATGAAAAACTTTTGGCATCGTCAAGCGCTCGCTTCTACACAAAATCTGCTCTTAGCCAAAGAGAAACGTGAACTATTGGAAGAGAATCAGAAATATAAGGATTTCATAAAGCTCATGAGCAAACGAGAGAATATCGATGATATGCTGAAAACTTTCACAGTGACGCCGCTGTTAGTTCCGAAGGAGCAGGATTGCTACAAGAAAAACAAATTGAAATAATAAATGATTTACAAGAAATTATGAGACAACAAAATCAAATGAACTTTCTTAACTACATTTGTACTTTAATTGTAATTTTGGCTTAGCTTCGGATATAATATTTCATAAAAATCGGAAACATACATATACACATATTTTAATTTCGATGCAGCTGATTTCCCTTTCATTATTTAACTCCTTCCCACTCTCTGCTAGCGTCATGGTCGCGGATCGTAGTTGAGCACATCGAATGTGAGTATTTTGTAAAACGACACCGACCAATCGGGATCCCGCACATTATTCGATGAATCCTTGGTTTGGCGCGTGTAGTCGCGCCGAAAACGCATGAAAATCTCGGCAAAGACAATGCGATGTGGCACCGAGGTAACCTCAATGGGTGTGCGCAAGTCTTGGTCCAACTTGCGCAAAACATCGTTTATTTCCACTAACTCTTCCGCCGAATCGAAGTCCTTCGTATTACGCATGCCGACAAAGAGCATATCTATGAAGCAATAACGGCGCCCTAAATGTTGTGATTTTCAAGAAATCAGTGGTGGGTTTCCCTTAAAGTTAACTTGTATGTTTGCTTACCGAAATTCTTTCGCGTTGCCACTTTCATTGGTATCGCCTTGCGTATGTGCTCCGTGTCGAATTTCACCAATTTGAGTCGTGAATCGTTTCGTGAAAGCAACATATCACGTGTGATTTGTTGAAATCCAACTGGTGTGGTGAATTTACTAATTCTCCCGGTATTCTGTGTGCGTATGATATCGGTGAGCACAATGGCTGCCTGTGAAAAATTAAAATTTAAAAAATTGCTTTTAAGATTCTCAGAAAAGTTGAAGAATGTTTTATATTAGCAACAAGTTCACTTAAATACCGAGAGGAGTTCCTTCAAGTTGACCTTGCAAGTCGCATTAGTTCAAACTTTCTATAACAAGACAGCCTTTCGTTACTGGTTGTTGAAATGGAGGCAAAGAGAAGCAACTCTGTATAATAATTGACTAAGAAATTTTAAACCGAAGCTCAGACGGTAACTTTTAGTAACAATCAGTAGACAGGAGGGAACAAAAGCTTTTTTTAACCATTAGCTCAGTTTGGTGTTTTTCATAAATTATATTTTGATAAAAGCGGACACAATTTATTTGAGAACAACTTAAATGAATGTGCCGTTATTGAATCAACTGCAGTTCTCTTTTTGAAAATGATGTAACCTTGACAAGCTTTATTGCCAGCTAATAACTTTTTCGACAAACTTTTCATTCTTCCACTGACTTTCCGGGCTTTTTAAGGTCCGACTTGGGCTGGGCTGAGAACCTACAATTAGTATCGTTACTTTCAGCACTATTATTCAACATCACTCATCAGAAATGGCCCACAAAATCAATGTCTTCGAATGAATTCAATGATGATCTATTTACTTGTATGAATAAATATTGCGAAGGGCTAATATCACATGAAAGAATATCTGCTATCTCCAATCTACCTTTTATTTATTCACCTAATATTTGTGGTGGGTTTAGAGCCTCAACACAATCCAAGTGGTTTGTGTCTGAGCTAATTATCATTTTCCTACTCCTCTTCGGAGACATTTGGCTTGTAAGCATGGACATGCACCATATAGCCGACACATCGCGAAATTTTGTACACCAGGCGATTGATTCACTGATAGTCAAACTATTTTCAGTATCCGTTGAAGTTCGTTTGTCTGATTCTATTATTCAGTAATTATTATTTTATTAGGTAATTGTAGATGAAAATTAAAATATTAAACAAAGCAACCAAGAAAGAGTTAAATGCATATAAAGATGAACCATATATTTCCATATTGATATGTTTGATGTAGCTTCTTTAAAGTCTACCAGGAACACAGATATGCTGTTTTTTTGTATCGCAACAAAGATTATTAATATGTATGGCTTTGTAGCTGTCGTTGTAGCGGCAGAAGTTACCTCAAGTCATTTGGGAAAAGGCTGCCGAGTTGACAGTTGTAGATCTGGCTTCGTTTCAGGTACGTAGTCACGACTATGTTGGGCTTTGTAGTAAAGAGCTTTTTGCTTGAATCTATTGAAGTTACGCTTTTACCGATAATTCATAACTTTCTTAGTAAAATTTATCAAGAAAACAATCCAAAAAATTCCATTTTGATGTTTCCCATAGCTAGTTAATCGAAAAAAAATACTGATAACGAATATTAACGTTGGGATGGTAGGGTTCCAGAGAGAAGTGATCATGAAGACCTATTAAAGGTGCAGAATAATTTGTGAGTATTATCGATAAAGTAAGTAAAACACATTTTGGGATCTAATAAAATACCAAAATACTCGGTTTTCCGCCATTAAGCGTGTCTGTAACTTCCAGCAGACTTCACAACCCGATTGCTGAAGAAATAGCTGTAGGAAAACAAAGAAACGTAGATTTACACTTCCATTTAAGGTACTATAGAATAATTTCTTTAAATAAAGAGTGTCCATTTCGCCAATTTGATAAAGGAATAAAACTGAGTATATTCCTTTGATTATATTGACAGTCGAATAGAATACACTTGATCAAAAGAGAAAGGATTCTTGCATCGATGGATTATCGCTAGAATTAATCAGATATAACATTGAAATGAACTCATTGATAGCCTGGCTTGTCTCTTCCTATTCCCAAAATATTGGTCCTAGGGACTCTAAAAAACTCATTTATCAGTTTTGGTATTATTTTCTTCCTTACTGTCGTAGATCTTTTGATCTTAATAGTCTATAATTGAATCAACCATTAAACAAGTTTTAGAAAATTCTAGTATTTTACTCAGTTTACTTCAGTGAAGCCGATATCCATCTTTAAGCCGAAGGATACCATACATTTTGATAATAAAATTATTATGCTTTCATCCGAAGTTAATGGTCGAGGACCAGATTTGAAATGAAAAAACGTGAATTCGCTGATTCTACGCTGGATTAGATTAAAAGGCCAATCCTGTTGTAATCTCTATTGGATAGTCAAGAACGCCAGTCCATTGTGCTACCTAAAACTCCCATATGATGATCGTAAAGGCTCACATAATTCGATGAAGCGCTTTTAGCCTATGGCAGATTTCTTAAAGCGACTAATATCAGTTTCGGCTTTCAATCCTAGTTCGCCGAAGGTATGATTGTCGAGATGTTTCAGTCTCAGTCTTACAAAAGTATGATAATGGAGAAGAAAATGCTTGGATGTGTCTAACGCACCTTGCTCCATACAACTTTGCCAATTTTTGTCATATGAAATGTTGACCCAATCGACATCCCAGGGACAATGACTCATAAAAACTCTTACGTTTATAAGAAGATGAACCTTGCTAAGAGCAACTAGTTCAATGTGTTTCTTTTATTCGACCTAGGTCAGGAGGTTACAGCGATTATAAGGAAAATTAGAAACAAGAGTTTTGAGAAAGAGAGTAGAAGTGTACAACTTTCGATGAATAGAAGTTGAGAACATATACATAGTTGGGAGAGGAGTTGGATTCACAAGTAAAACCTTAGGCATATATACGTACTAAATTTAGTAATCCAAACTAAAAACTAACCAAAATCCCCTTCAGCACTTTCAGGTTTAGAATTTCGCCTATTACCTGCTTCGAGCCACGTATGAAGTCCTTCTCGGTGAAACTGCGATCCCATAGCAAACGAAACTTCAACAAATTAAACTTGGTGACAAAGTATTTCCAGGGATTATGCAAGTAGACCAGCTTCGGTATGGTCTTGCGCTGTTCATTGTTGCGATTGAAGTTCTTCTGCCAATTATTCACGTACGAACGAATGCAAGCGCTATTTTTAGCAAGAGCCGCAGCATTGCCGACCGTTTTTAGACGCGAGCGCTGACAAGCGTGAAAAGCGCATCGCGTGGGGCGGTGCAAAACGCCGGCGCTGGAGGGGAAGTTCAATTTTGCTGCAGCACGTTTTGCCAAAAAATTACAATCGAAAGTCACTAATAATTTTGTTAACATTTTTTTTTTCAAATTTTTATTTTATTTTTTATTTCACCTTTATTTGAAGTGAAATGAAATATTTTTGTGTTTTGATTTTTTTTTGTTGGAATTTTTGACTTTTTTTGGAATTCTTGACTTTTTTGTTTTGCCGCATATTGCTTGATTGAGTGGCAGTTACAGGGTTTCAGCGCTTAATTTAGCAATTGTGCGCAATTCTGTGTAAAAATACCGAGCAATTTACATGCTTACAAGCACACAGCACAGCATAACAAAAGACTTAAGACACAAACTTGGCCTTTATGTGCCGGCCGCTTGGCGAAGCTTGTAAATTGCTGCCAGTCGATAAGTTAGCCAAAGTGGCTACATTAATTTTAGCGCGACACAACGTGAGAACCATAAGCAACAACAACAACAGTAACAACAAAGACAATAACAACAACAACAATAGCAAAAACAACAACAAAAATAAAGAAGTAGAATTATATGCCTCGCCAAGAACCATGCTTTACCTGCAACAACAACAACAACAAAAATTACAAAAACAACATAGCTGAAGAATTTTATGTCCCACAAAGAATCAAGTACAACTCAAGCACTTCAGCAAGTAAAAGTGCTGGACACACACACACAGACAGACAGACACATTGCTGCATAAATCTCTACCAACCAGTTTGCTGCCAGCAATGAAATAAAGGGTTTATTTTATTTTATTATTTTTTTTTTCATTTGTTTTCCATGCTTTTTCACTTTTTTCACTTTTTCTATCTGTTCTTTCATGCTTTGTTGCCACTTTATCACCGCAATCAAAACGAAAAGTCGAAAACTATGTAACTATGTATGCTAAGGGTTCCTGCTGTCCGCTGGGCCAGACAAAAGCGTTCAAATTGCCAATCCACCATGCCGTTGCGATCATCGTCTGCAGATTTCTCGCGTCCTTTTAACTCTTCATTTTTAATTTTTATGATTTGTTATTGCTATTGTTGTTGTTATATTGTTTTTAGCAGCGCGTCTTGTGCGCGCTTGCATGAACTGGTCTTGGCTGGCGGGCAAGTAGCATCATCCTCCTTTGCACATTAGCAGTTTTGGCAGCCAACAATCGTGACTACGGTCAGCACTTCGGTCGCCGCTGTGTGAGTGTATGCGTTTGTATGTTGGCGTAGCCCAGTGTAAGATTTTGTTGTACGGAAGCTTTTGCTTGAATTGGGTGAGGTAATTTGAATTTGTTGAAATTTTTTTGGAAATTAAATTACAAAAAAATTAAAAAAAATATTTATATTTTATTTTTAAGATTTTTTAAGCTCTTTATTATTAGAAAAAAATATTTTTGTCAGTTTTTTAATTTTTTTTTAATAAAAATTTGGAGAGGCAAGTTTTTTCTTATGGAAATACCTTGGAAAAAAATATTTAGAATTATTTATATAAGTTTTCGGTATTTTTAAGCTCATTAATAAAAAAATTATTTTTTTTATGATATGTAAAGTGGATAAGGAAAATATTTACAATTTTTAATAAATATCTAAAAATACATTTACATATTTTTATATATCAATAAACAGAGGTCGTAGAATTTTGGCAACCAATTTCATTTCCAACCTGATTGAAAGTCTTTATTTTTCACGGTTTGCCTAGTAAATTTCTTTTCTAAGTAATCGAAGATGCAAAATGTACGAGTTTTATCGAAATCTGTCAGCAAGTAATCGATTTTAGTCTCGATAGATATTTAATATTCTTCGAACATAAGTTTCGAGGCGATAGCTTGCAAAATATATTTGTATAAAATTTGTATGACAGCTATATGCTATAGTAATCCGATCTAAACTATTTCTTCGGAGATTATACCACTACTTTGCGCAATAATCCATACCAAATTTCGTTCAGATATTTTCTCAACTAAAAAAGTTTTTCATACAAAGACTACTTCCCGTTCGTTCAGTTTGTATGACAGCGATATGCTCTAGTTATTTGATCTACGCAATTTCTTCACAAATTATACCACTGTTTTGCACAATAATCTGTACCAAATTTCGTGGAGATATCTCATCAAATTATAAAATTCTCCATACAAGGTCATCTTTCCGCTCGTTCAGTTTGTATGACAGCTATACGCTATAATAATCCGATATCGGCGATTCCCACAAATGAGCGTCTGTTTGAAGAGGAAAACACGTACGTAAAATTTCAGAGCGATATCTTAAAAACTGAGCCACTAGTTCGCGTATATACAAGCAGTCAGTTCGCTAAACTGGTTCAGCTCGTCACGATGATCATCGATATATATACATACATAAATATATGTATACTTTAAGCGATTCCCAACGCTTATTTCTGAGTCTTACAAGCTTCGTGTCAAACTTAATTTATCCTGTTCCGTGTATAGAAAGAATTATTATTATATTGTATGAGACCTCACGATCACTTACTGGGTTTGATTTGTCTCGCACCAAACGATCATTCACTTCTGAATTACTAAATACTTATTTTTGATTCTTTTCGTTTTGCAACGAACACTGTACGGTGTACACCATTATTTAAGTCGGCATTTTGCTTTGTTGCTATTTTTGTATTTTACCTTTTTGACACTGTAGAAAAGGTAAGTAATTTTAGCTGACTAGCTGCCTTTAGTTTTCAACTTTTTTCGACGCTTTTATTGATTTGGGTATCGGTAATTCAAGATATTTAATATTCTTTAAAGGGCAAGGGAAAGGTGAATCAATTATCTGCAAAGATATATACTTAATATATAAATATATATGTATATCGTATTTATATATATAAACAACTACTTATATCATTAAGCCAAAGTGATGTAACTGCTGAGAGAGGGTATACAACTGGGTTGGGTCTTAGTTTATTCCAGGTACTTGAGTAGATTTTGTAGAATAGATCGATTTTAAAGGCTAGCACTTGATGAAAGTGAGCCATAAGTTCATCAGTTCTGAAATATACCAAGAAGTTGCAAGAAAAATATCCTTAAATAATATTCTTCACATTTAAGGTCACCACTTTCACCAATTTCAATCAAAATATTAAGGATTTTATAAGGTTGCTGAAAAACTCCTTTACAAAAATATTGAAAATGTGTTTACCAAAAACATTTTGCTCGAACCTAATCAAGCTTTCCAAACCACCCAGCAATATTATGGATTTCTTGCTGAAGCAAGTTAATTATGCTTTCCTGCAGTCAGTTTTAGTTCCATATTAAAAATAAACACGCTTATAATGCGTTTACATGCCCTGCGGCCATCAGTTGCATGCAAATATTTACAAATACTCCATATTAATAGCCGCACCGTGCCTCGAAGCGGGCGAATCGGTGCATTTTATGTGCAGCGTACAACGCATTTGAACTTGTGCGCCGCAATAAAGTACAACACGAAGCATAAAACACAAGTCCACCTACAGCAGGCAGCCGTCAATGGAGTTAGCCGGCCAAGTATCGATGATTCGATTCGGCAGGCGCATTTTATTGCATGCAACATGTTCAACGCATTTACAAGTGCCGCAATTGCAGGCATTTATTTCCACTGACACTACTATACATGTGTGTGTGTGTTGTTTGTTTGCATGCTCACCGTGAGTAAGTAAAGGAGGTTCTAGCCGCCAGCGCTTCGGCATAATGGGCGTTATGCTTAGCTACGCGCTTGTGCGATTCCTTAACGCTGCAAGACTGTCCGCATGGCGCACGCAAGAAAGGCAAAGAGTTTCAGCGGTATTAATAGATTGCCGAGATCGTATTACATCGAAATAAATATGATTTTAAATTAAATGGACACAGTATGTGGGGAGAAGGAAGGGTATCATCAGTACATTATTATGAACTAATTTGTTTGGAGTTTTGAAACTAAACTCGTTTTTAATGAGAATGAATTTTTTATAGAAGATTTTTGCCAAATTTCAAAATAGAGAACAAAAACTTGAATTTTGAAATAATCGAACATTAAACAATGAAGTTCACTGAATAGATATTATGGTGAGAGATTTTTTGACAGATCACGTATGAGTGGTGTCAAGCTGTCATATTATTTTTGTACAGTGTTGTTTGGCATTTCATCTTTGGAAGTCTTACGCCTGAACAACGTTCACAAATCTTTCAATTTTATTATGAAGAATGAGTTTCCGGCCCACCGCTCAACTTATGGTCGACATAGTGGGCCTACTTAGCGCACTATTCCCAACACCGTCACACATCTTGAGGTCCAGCATTCATTACTGGATAATATTCTACCAAATCGATCAAGTCCAGTACGCAGTGAAGGAAAATATAACAGCCGTAGCTGAGATTATACACAAAGACCATGAAGAGTTGATTCGGCGCCTTTCGCAGCAACTCGGACTGACGTATGGAACAATTTGGTGAACTTTATGTCGAGATCTTAAATTGAAAGCGTACAAAACACAGCTTGTGAAAGAACTCGACCTTCTCCGACGTTTTCTAGCCAAAGGTTGTTCAGCGATGAGGACCATTTGTGGGTCAAAGCAAAAAATTTTACGTTTTGACTGGTTCGATTGGTCACAAAGATGGTATGATATCACACTGTTATACTTTTTCCTCTGGGGATATGTAAAGTCTAAAGTCTATGCGGACATTCCGCATTATATTTGAAGTATCTGTGTTTTTTCTTTAAAAAGTAAGGCACCTCAAAAACGATCACCCTCCATATTACAGGATTGCATATACTTGTACATATGTTACAGACCGAATGAAAATTAAATACGTTTTGCGCATTTGGTCAGAACTTTCTGAAGACCAATGCGAAATTCGTCGCTTTTGGACTGTTTCATCTTACCTTCTCGCTTTCGCTTTCGCCTTCGTATTTCTTTTGGCACATTTTCATGCCTGTCCAATTGGTTTGAGTTTTAGCATTATTTGCTTATTTTCTTAATTTAGCTTTTGGCATTCCCAGAAGGGAAGAATATTTCATTGAAACCAGTTATTAAACAAAATCGAAACTTGTTTCGAAACCCGTTCTGAATTGGCCAACAAACATTGATCAATAAATGCTAACGAAAGAAATTATGTCCTTTGGTAGCTCAAGAACGTGCAAATAATGTGCAAAAGACGAAAGTAAATATAAAAGCAACAAAAAATAGTTTTTTTGTAAAAAAGAAATTACGAAATAAGGCATAGAGTTTGGTGATTTGGGGTTTGGATTTGTTTACTATATTTACTTATATAAAAATCACAGCAAGTTTTGGTTGCTTCAATTTGTATTTTATACACGACTTAAGTGACTGAAAGATTTTTATAAAAATGTTTTCAAGTCGAAAACTAGTATAACTATATAGCGTATTTATCTCCTATAAAATCGGAAGCTTTAATACTGGTATCGACTATTTTGTTAGATACAAAATAATGCGTAGTGAGTATAATTTGAGGTTAGGAATTGACCTGTGGCGAAAGCCCATCCAATTTATCGTCTTTAGCGACCACTATATAGTATATCTGGCTAAATTGTATTATATTATAGTAAATTATACTACTGCTTCAGATTGGAAAGCAGCAAATCGAACAAACAACTCTTATGAGTCACATACTCAGACTAGTCTAATCCAATAGAGACAGATTGATAAGGGATTATTCGTCTTTAATGACTTACCGGCATACTTACTAGTATTGAATATAACTGAATAACTCTGTTCTTGCTTTATTCCTTTAATTTTGTTACAAAAAATCAACCCATCTACCTTTTTAGTGCTAGAGCCTCATTTTCACTTTACTTTGCAATAGCGATCCTAGGTATGGACTTTAGACTATTAGCTGCTACTAATAATAGCTTAAAAAAGATATAAGTTTCTTCACATTACGCTTTTTCATGCCATCATCGAGATAAGTAGGTATGTAGGTTGTTAGAGTGGTTCTTTGACGACGGCTTTAGGAGACCCGTTGTGAGACCAACGATTTAATCCGCTCACTCTATTGTTTCTACTCTGAAACATTTCCTGATTCTGGTAAGATTCATCAGCACAAAAACATCATCAGTACCGAAACATCCTCTAGAAACTCTCGAGCCATAGTTGCCGCCTTTTCATATGCAAAGATTTGCTATAGTCTCTTTTCTTTCTACCTCCTGAGAACTTCTACAATAGTTATTAGTGACTGTTAGTCGATAGATAGTGGCCTGTTAGACTTCTACTACAGTTACTTTTGATACGGTATAAGAATTGTAGTAGGATCGTCGTTTAAATATCCACAAGCAGCCAGAGGCATATAAAATTCCCTCTTCTCAAAAGTCTAATTGTATGGTGGTGTCTGTTTTGACTAGTATCAGGGATTTCCCCATGTCCTGGAACCCATTGCAGGTTTATGGTGAAATAGCATGTTAGATCCACTAAGAACATCAAGTCAAATAAAAAAAAACCTACGCAGCTTTAGTGGTTGCCAGCACACTCCTTGTCAGAACAACACGACTTTCATTGATTGCTGTGATCTCCGCTTGGCAGTCACCAGGCGGTAAACTGTAGGCGATTTTGGTATCTAATTTTGCTGAAAGGACAGCACCACCCCACAGAGGCATAGAATAAATGGATCTTGTCTTTATTTTGTTCTGGCAGATGGCAGCTTTGTGCTACTTTCGTACGATCTAAACAAATTCTTCGAAGATTGTAGTACTGCCTTCGATAATAATATCTGCTAAATTTATTGAAGATACCTCGTCAAATGAAAATGTTTTCCATACAACCACCAGATTCCGATCATTTAAATTGTATTGCAGCTATACGCAATGGCGGTTCCGACAAATAAGCAGCTTCAGGTGAAAAAGACGTGAGGAATTACTTCGCCTGTACACACCCGGACAAACAAACATGGAAGTTTTTATATGTTTTTAAAGCCACCATAAATCTTAAAAACGCCCTTGAAAATCAAAAATTTCTAGCCGTACTATATATCTACTCTCATACACCAACCGTAAACTCACTTAAAATATCCACAAACAGCCGTTTTTAATTCACAAAAATAACTGTACATACAAACTTATGTATCTCTGTAAATACATACACATCTACATATATGATTACCCTTGAAAAATGTAAGTCTGAGCATTTTGGGATTTTCGCAATCTTCGTAGTAAAAACGCCACCACTTCAGCTCTACAACCCAACAAATCGAGGGTGGAGTATCATCAAAAAAGCATAGCAAAGCAAATGACTCTGAATATACGCACATACAGTGTGCGACAAAACTAAAGCACGGAATCAACCTCCTCGGTATTTATATTAATAAAATCATAAAGTATGTTATAAATGATTTTATTTTAATTTTTATAATTAGTTCATTCATTCTTCTTTTTGCATTAGTAAAAATTAAACAAATTAACTTATTAAGAAAATATATAAAATTCCATATATGAGAAACTACAAAAATCGGGTGCGACAAAACTAAAGCACGAGTGGGTTTTATGATTGAAAAATTTATGTCTTTCAATATTTGGTTGCGTATCCCTTATTTTTCAATACAGGTGCACATCGGCGAGGCATGGACTCAATTAATTTATTTGATGTGTCGCAGGAAATGCTTTTCCATGCTACCTTTACTTGTATGTATAAAACGGCCTTATTTTTACAATTCTCACGTCTGATTTTTCGATCTACAATTTCCCATTAGTTCTCTATAAGATTGAGATCAGGTGATTGTGCGAGTCGCTTCAAAACTTCAATCCTGTTATCAACAAACCACTGTTTTACACAAATAGCAGTATGTTTCTGGTCGTTGCCATGTTGATAACTCCATTTTAAAGCCATTTCTTCTGCAACATGCGGCAGCATAATATTCTGAAAAATATTTTTATGCTTGCATTTGTCCATTGTACTGTTTATATAATGAATTGGCTCAACTAGTGCATTGTCACCACCATGTTTCACCGCGCTTGTTTTATAGCGCTGATTTAGGCGTTATCCTTTCGGACTGCCTACCAGCTTCAGCCCGTCTCAATCTTTGATATTAAACTTCATTTCGCCAGAAAAAAGTTCAGTTTACCATTTGGTAATCGTTCAATTTATGTGCATCCTCACAAATTCCAATCGCGCCAGTCTGTTCTTTAAATAAATAATACGGCTTTTTTGCACTAACTTGCTACAGGTAGCATGAAAACCCCCCATGGACAGCTCGACGTTGTATGGAGCTCTGTAATATATTAAACCGTAATTATCTTACAATAGATATTGCCGATATAAAAGGGTAATTTTTTTTTGCCCGAATGACTCCCTTATCTTCTCGTTCGGCTGCTTTCCGTGGCCGTCTACCTCTATGCGCTGTAACCAAAGAGCTTTATTTCCGACATCGGCTAAATGTTCGGGAAACAATAGAATGATTTATTCCAAGCTGTTTTGCAATAGTCGTAACCGATTCTCTTTTCTTAAAATCCTTAACAAATTTTTTTCTAAAATGAACAGAATAGTTATTTGGGGCCATTGATATATCTTTCACTTTAATATACAAGCAATCGTATTGAATAACGAACTGAAACTGAATATGCACTAATATTTTTCTATTTAGCTAATAACTACACATATTCAACATTTTTTGATCATTAAAACCGTTAAACAAACAATTAATGTGCAATTAATATGAATTATTGGCTATGTGCTTTAGTTTTGTCGCACCAGATTTTTGATGTTCTTCAGATATTTAATTTTATATAATATTTTAATAAGTTAATTTGTTTAACTTTTACTAATTTTAAAAGAAGAATACATGAACTAATAATACAAATCAATAAAACATCATGTAATGCCTATTTTATGATTTTATTCGGTTAAATACCGACACGGTAGATTCCGTGCTTTAGTTTTGTCGCACACTGTATGTATTTATGTATCTACATACATATACAGGTACTATATACTATACATAGAATCTATGTATGTACATTTATGTTTGTGAAGTTGTTACTGCCTTCCCACCTTCGATTCCAAACTCCTTACAAATGCCGAAAAACTCGCCATTTCCATTCATTTAACTGCCGAGCGCGGCACTCACGCGACTGCCTCAACGCACAACGCACGCAGCATCAACGTCAACATCAACAACGGCAACAACAAAAGCAATCATCACCAACATCACGCCAAATTGCGTTCACAATAGAATCAATAATAACAACAATAACTACGCCGAACAGCTGCAGTCGCATTGCCAACCACCCTTCAAGCGAGCAAAAGTAAAAATAGAATATTACAGCAAAAACAAAAAGTACAAAAACACAATAGCTCTCACCGCCACAGCGCACCGAACAGAACAGAAGATTCATGTCGGAAACGCGATGTGGCGCTAGCGAAGACGTGACTGTCCGGCTGACAGACTAACTGACAGCGCTGCCACCCTAAAACAACGCCAAGCGCCAACAACAAGAACAACTGCAAAGCACTTAGCGCTGATAGCCGGTGAAGGAAAGCAAAAGAAAAACCAAAATAAAAGCAGCTGACGAGCGACGAGCAACAAACACCGGCTCACGCATTCACACCAACAAATACACTCTCACTTGCACGTGAGCAACCGAAGCACACATACACACACACACACACAACAATAACAATGCGAAACAAAAGCAAAAGCCGGCAAGCAGACCGATTGCGAAAATCAGCTGAACAACAATCAACAAAAGGAAAAATACAAAAACAAGCAAAAACTGTGTGCTCACCAAACATTCGGTGCTTGCAAAGAGCGTAAGTGTTTGCAACCGGGTGTAAAATAGAGAGAGCGAGAGAGAGAGATGTGGAAAACATGTAACGTTCATTTTCCGAGTCATTCGTTTGCTTTCAAGTCGCCTTGTTGCTACCAATTTCCACAAGTTCATTTTCTGCGTTCGTTTGCCGGCTTACAAAGCTATATACATATCTATGTAGGTACAAGTATATTACATTAGTCAATTACTTTTAATATCATATGTGTAATCAGTTGAGTGGAAAGCTAGAGAACACTTGCACCATGACTTAAGAAGTTAACTTTTTATACCCTCAACAGCGCGGAGAGATGAGGCTACTTAGTCTTTCAGTTTTTTGAGTTATCGTCCAAAAAGCTACGCATTTGTTGAAATGGTCTCTAACGGCTCGTTATAGCTTATCTTCTTAATTGGCGTAGACATCGCTTATGCGGGTTATAGCCCAGTTTACAACAGCGAAGACTCTTTTCTTCCTTTCATTAGGGGCGTTTTTTACGTGGCGGGTCCAAATCCAGCGCTCAGTCCCGGGAAGGGATGCTTCATTTTCTTACTTGAGCTCTTCTTCAGACGGATGTTTTTTGGCACCCATAGGATTCTTGGTCTAAGACCGGAAGTCGTACGCAGCTTGAGCCATACGTAATAGTAGTGAATGGCGCTCAGAAAACTTTCCTCACTTGCGTGAACTTCTACACATGACTCCATCCACAATCAAGCAATAGATGACTTTTCTACGTGACAAGATATCTTCTCGAAATTTTACACAGATTGTTGCCCTGGTCAATATCATAATCTACCAATATATTATTCCGATCGGACCATTATATAGCATATAGCTTTCATGCAAACTGACCAACTGAAGTTCTTTTTAGCAGTTTTTTGGATGAGTGAAGCGTATTACAGTTTCAGTGCAACCGAAGTTAACGTTTTTGTTTTCTTATTTTAATTTTTTGTTCACCTTAGTCCAAAGACGGATAATCTAAGATTTCAAAAATACTTTGCTTATAAACGTTTCTCTTAGTTTAAGTCTCTCTTCATACTCAACATACCATTACACTCCATATCCGCATCTTGTAAACCTTGTTTTATTCAAATCTTGAACTGTCTTGATTCCAGATATTCTTATTCAGTAAAGAACATAAGTAAATATCTGGAATAGTATTCAGTAAAGAACAGAAATAAAATAAATTGGGTCCTTGCCTCCTCCATCAAAATTCGAATTTATTAATGTTGGAAATTCAAATTAGAAATCTCTTTTGAAGAATCTCTTCTGCACATATTTATGAACCCGATTATCTTTGAAAAAGCAGTTTCTGTTTTTTCAAGAAGTCAGCCTCGTTTTATTCAATAAAAGTAACTCTGGAGGCTTTACCACATATCGATATTCGAACTAATTAAAATTTAGTGGGATTTTGAACTGGTCAAATTTAGTTCTTTCAAGACGTTTTCTAAAATTTTCTACAGAAGGGCATATTTATAAATATTTCAAGAACACACAGCGAAATACAAAAAAAGATATTTTTGAGTTATACGAGATCTCCGACGGCATTAAACAAATGGTCCTCCACATTTTTTCAGTGATTCTGGCCTTCTTCTTGGCTGAAACTTAAGACTAAAGCACTCCCATTCAACTAGAAGAAATTCTCCGTACAATAATCTACAATCAAAGAAAAAAATCGAAACCTGTCAAAGAGGCTGCGGGTAAAAAAAAAATATGTTGAATTTAACCCCAAATTTTCGTCGTTTTTGGCTTGCCAAAATTCGATTTTTGATTAGATCAAAAAACCGAATCAGCCATTGAACAGGCAGAAAAGTGACAATCGGATTATCGGTCTTCGAGTAATTACTGCAGCAAATGTGAAAAATGTTGTTTGAAGAAAAACGCGTTTAAAAATAGACCGATGGGCCGGATAACTGTAACTCAAAAACGGTTTAAGATATCGATTTGAAATTTGATTATGTTATTTTTAAAGATATAAATTATCGAAGTATGAAAAAATCGATTGCCACTGTGATGCTGAGAAAACGAAATGGCTGATTAAATGGAAAGAGTCACCTATACTAGAAAAGGAGTTCATATTCCAAATTGGATCAAAGAGTTTAAAAAACGTAAGAGAAATTGTTATAATAAACTCGTATTTGCAGATTGATGGAAAATAACTGATAGCTTATTTTGTAGGGCAACGCCAAGAAATTTTGCCTTAAAATATTTTTTATCGGAAAGAGGGAAGTTAGAAACTGCCTTAGATCTGAGACCAATATTGAATCAAAAATTCTCAACAGTTCCAATTAAGGGGTTGCATGGATTTGCGGATTTCATAAAATCGAATTTCTTATTGCCTTATTAAATTCCACAACACCTTTAGAATATTGTCCCAAATCTTTAAGTAGATCCGTGTTATAGTTTCGGAGATACAGCATTGAGAACTTGCGCGCTCGACGCTAGCTAGGCTAAGTGCGCCGTCCTTAAAGACGTTTTTCTCGAAACTGTCTTTTTGAAGTCGGTTGGCGAGATTTCTCACCGGTCTTTGAGATACAATTTTTAAAGACTTGGACGAAGAACTTTTTATGTTTACAAATATTTGAAAAAAACTATTTTTATTGGAATTTTAATTTTCTTGAAAAAAAAATGTTTGCCAAATATCCAATCTTCAGCTTTTTTTCTTCGTTGAAGTTCTAAGTTAAGCTTCTTACGGAAACACGTATTTTTTTCCAATAAGATGATCCTGTAACGAGTTATCCTGCCAACTCGGGCTGATCTTTTTTCAGAGGGGTCACCGGAAAACCAGTCTATGTTTGTAACAATAAAGAATTCTAAAAAAATATATCATTTTTAATGGGAAAAAAATTTTTGAAAAAAGCTGTTTTTACCCGAGGAAACTCATGTAACCCCTGAACTGCTAAAGGAGTCCAAAAGTACTTGCTCTTTAAAAATACATATATAATATACAAGTATAGTACCAGCTCCCATGACACTTTCAAACGACAAAAGGTTATGCGAGTAAAAAAATATTCATAGAATTCTATTATTTAGTAAGCTAACATTAAATAAAAAAAGCTGAAAGTCAAAAAATTAGCATTTTTTAACGAATATGCAATTCATGCCTCTATATGTACTTCGACCAGCAGCAAACAGCATTATCCGCCAGCAATTGCTAGTTCTCTTCTAACGCATGTACAAGTATAAACACATACAAACACCGTTGCGTTCTTACAACAATTTTGTTTGCAACTTTACCCCCTTCCAGTTGCCATTGCTGCCGCTTTGGTGCCAAAAACAATTTCGCTTTTGTTGAAGCAAAAAAAAAAAACACCGTAACAACAAAACCGCCGCAAAAACTGCAGCAAACACACACCATCCACAATTCACCCGAGCACGCTTGCATTGCGCCGACACTCAGCCGCTCGGCAGCCAAGCAACTTGCAGTGCTCAAGTCGGGCATGACGTCCGATTGGACTGCACTTGTGCACACGTTCACTGCGTTCACGGCGGACAGTTGGAATTCGTTGTCGCTGCGTTGCGGATGCTCAAATCGGATGTGCAAGGCACCAATTTTCGCAAATATCACATACAAATGTATGTGTGTGCGTGTGTGTAGGCAAACGGGCGTATTGTTAACGGTTATTGTGCTAATTTCGTGCGGAATTTTATTTTAATTGCGAAAATTTACACATTTGTGTTAGAATCGTACGGAACTTATGAATTGCAACAAAAGTTTTGAGAAATATGCAAATTTAGAGGTGTATGCGAAAAATTGCGTGTGTGTGTCGGCGTGCGTGCTGAATTTCCAGCCGTGGCAGGCAGAAGTCGGAAATTAGTCGTGAACAGTTATTTCTGTCACTCAGCTGCCTAACTGGCTGGCTGGCTGGCCAATGTTCTGGTCAGCGATTTTCTCAGCTGTTGGTGATTTTGAAAGTGAAGTAAGTGACTGTTGTTGCAATTTGAAAATAAAAACCAATTTTGTTGAATTAAAAATTAATTTGTGGCGTATTTTTTCGAAGTGCTGAGTGAAAAGTATTAAATTTTTTATATTGAAAATATTTGTTTATAAGAATAAATATCGAAATTATTAAATTTAAGTCGCGCTATAATTAAATTTTTTTAAAAAATAGAGAAATATATAATTTTTCTACACCAACAAAAACAAATTTATAAAAAACTGAAGAAATGTAAAATTTTTCTACGAAAACAACACTCAAAAAAGTAAAAAAATTAATTTTTTCTAAATCAAAAATTTTAGTTCGCGCTAAAAAGCTTGAAAACGCCAAACATTACCAAAAACGAAATTAAAAAAATTTTAAAAATATATATTCTTTACAAAAAAAAGGAAAAAAATTCAAACAAAAAATAAATACAACAAAATATTGTTTTTTTTTTGTTGTTCAACACCTCACCACAAGATATAAAACGCAAAAAAATAACAAAAACCAACAACAGAATATATTTGTTTGCAATTTTTCTACCTATATAATCCATTAAGTGTTGCAAATCGCACACAAGCGTGAGCAACCTACCCCAAGCTATTGAGGTGACGCTCAAGCAAACGCAATAAAATAAAGTTAATAAGCTCAGCACGCCATTGAAAAGCAGAATAAAGGCAAAAAATCACAACAAACGCAAAAATAATAAAGAACCCAACAAAATAACAACAAAAACAAAGAAAAGCGCAACACTAAGCGGCTTTGCCACACGACGGAAATAGCACTATAGTGCTCGCATGAACCCATAGTCAACAGTTTAAGGTGAGTAAAAACTGCAGGCGTCTGTCCCCTTGCGCCACAAACGCTTTCCGGCATGCCAACTTTGGGTTGTTTGGCTCAAAGCACTTGTGGTAGATATAGGCATATATAAATATACATATATTAATACATATGTGTATAAACTATATATGGCACTAGCGTTTTCTGCTGAGCACATGTGTTCTTCAGTGTCATAAGCAAATAATAAAATAAGAAATCTAGTAAGTAAATGCAACAATAAATATGCGGGAAATCACAAAAGGTATGAAACTCAACTTCAGTGTCTCTGCTTTGGAACTTTTGCTTTTCTCGTCTCTTCAGTGTTTTTTATTCAATATACTTGAGTTGTGTGGTTCTAATGCCACTTTGCTCAAGTGTCTTCAGCTGCTACTTAGCTGCTTAGTTTAACCGCTTTCTGACTCACAGTGTGTGCGATAAAAAGTTAATTTCAGGAAATAGGAAATGAAAACAATCTACACTCATGCCTATTTGTTGTTACTATATTCTCTTCATTTCTTTCATTTTTTATGGATACTGTGGGAATAATTTTTCCGTGGCTGATTTCTGAACATAAACTCATACATAAGTGAAAAATATAAACAAAATATTTAATCATAAGAAAAAAAATAAAAATAGTATTATATAAAATAGTTAAGAGCAGAAAAAGAATTATAACAATGATGATCAATCTCAGTAGTTGTTGACAGTAGAATGTAGAATCAATCGTTGGCCATTTCATACATACAATATCTACCGAAGATCATTCAGAACGAGTCATGCCATTGTAGTCTACGTGCTACTCGTAAGTTTGTGTTTTTGATAAAACTGAGTGCAGTAAATATAGTTATTTTGAAAACAACTGACTTTGATCTTCTGAGCACAACTTGTGTTCTTGATAAAATACACCTAATAATTTATTTCGTAGTAAGTTATAGTGATTTTTTTTCAATAAATAAAGGGACTAAAAATGCAAGGCCACTAATTTGAGATAATTTAAAGCCAATCACAAACCTCTTTTTATTTCATTATGTTTATAAAAAACCAGGAGCAAGCGGTTGCAAACTGGCATTAAAATGAACAATGCAGCAGCGCGTCCGTCTGTTGGTTTGGCATATGTGTACGCCAAAGTTTTGCCATAAAAGGAAAAGTAGTCTAACAAGCTGAAAATTATCATTGAAAACAAACTTGACTTTTCGCTACCAATTTCACATTTAACACAAAGACACATAAAAGTCGCGTGAAGCCAAAAAAAACACAAAGTTATCCAAAGGCAATAAAAGCAAATATTGAAATAATGAAGTCAAACGGATTGGGCTTTAGAAATGTAAATACAATGAGTTAACAATCACGCTGCAGCAAAATTGAAATAAGTTTTAGAGGTGGAAATATGAGAAATCACAGCATGAAATTTAAGTTTGAGTGAATATAAAGAGATGTTTGGTAATTTAATAGATTCTGAAGGACTAGAAGAAGTAAATATTGACTTTAAAAAGGTATTGGTTTCTGTTTTAACTATGAAAAAGTAATATTTAAATTATTTTGCGCTCAGTCTTCTTCTTTTTAGCTGCTAAAGCAAGATTTTTCTAGTACTCTAGTTCTAGTACCCGTCAAACCGAGTTTACTGCTCTAGCCGACTAATAAACCCAATGATTCACCAAACCGAGTTTTAGTTAGGCTTAAAGCGAAATCGCAGAACCGATCTAAGATTCGTCAGAAATATACTGGCTTGATTTAATTTTCTTCTTTAGAAATTCCACTTGACTCAATCATTATCTCACTGACATTTTTTGAAATCTGCATAATACTTAGAATAATGTTTATCCATAAAAGTCAAATAATTAATAAAGTTAAACAGAAACTAATTTTTTTCTGGAGTTGAATATTTAATTTAGTATAGTTAGAAAGATTATACACATATTTAGATCATATATGTACAAGTTTGTTCAATAACTTGTGGACAATTAGAAGGAAATTTCATAATGATACTCTCCTAGAAAGCCTGTTGTTGTTGTAGCGACAGAAGAAAAAACCGATTTGACAGTCCTTGGCTGGATAAAAATCCAGGTCCGTACCGGGTACTTTGACCCTCTGTCGTTGGAAACCTTTGTGTCCAGAAAACCTCGTTCCTTGTGTTAAAAAAACTGGGACAGTCGTTTTTGAAAAGCCTATTTTAAACGACTTTTTCACCAACAAAATCAATCGCCAAAGACAGTAAAAGGTAGTAATCATTTGGTGCCCAGTCCGGATCTTAAAGTAGATACATAGAAACTTCCCATCCATGTTCGCAGAGCTTCTGGAGCGTCGCTATCGATATGTGGTCTGTCATTGTCCTTATGGAACACAATACTTCTTCCATTGGACTCTTTTGGGCGATTGCTTTCTAAAGACGGTCCAATTGTTGACAATATAGATCAGAATTAAGAGTTAGTAGGGAAGTAACTCTAAGTAAATAATTTCCTGTCAATCCCAGCAAGCAACAAACAAGTTCATTTTCTTTTGACGTGGGTTCTCAGTGATGTGGATGGGTCGTCAATGATCCATCTGCTTCATTTTGTTTATCGTATTTTGATAAGATTTTTTTTTTTAATCTTTATTATGGTAAAATGTCATACAAAGGGTTCCAGTATGGAATCTGTGGACAGAGTTCCGAACTTCATGTGCGAAACTGTTTTCTCGGAGCTTAGTCTAGGTTGGAATATACTTTTAGGAGAATTTGGGAATTTTGATTCAGATTCCTAAACATTTTGATAGAAATATGTAGATCTAGTCTAGTCTTTTAATTTCATGTGACACTTTGGTTCTTGAGAATGTGAGAGCTTGAGATGAGGGTCTGACATACACTTTTGCTAATACCAGACTTTTTTCAAATAAGCAAGCGGTGAAATAGTTCTCAGCAGCTAATTTCTGGTCTGTATCTGGTCTGTAATCTGTTAAAATTACAAAGAAAGTTAATTCTGTGAGTTTTTGAAGTTAGTGTTCGCTATAAACTCATTCCATAAGCAATCTACACAAAAGAAGGGAAATTTGAACCCCAACAAAATAACAAGAATATGTATATATTCCAAAGAGTGGTGCATTAAAATTGATTGTTCCAAGAAAGAGCTCTTAGCTTACCACTACTTAGCTATTTACTTACATTTTTTACACATGCACACAAATAAAAGAACGCTTAAACTGCATAAATTATTTAGTTCTAAGCCAAGATTAATAAACTCGTTTCATCAGTACGCTTTCTACTCGCGCGCTAATTGCTGGAAAAGTCAAAGATCTCGACGAGAAAACTTAAAAATAAACAAAACCAAACAAAATAAAAAAGTAAACAAAGAGACAAATACACCGAGGCACGCAGAAAAGACCAGCCAGATCAATTAAGAGTGAGCTACAAACGAGAAAAGTTAAGTAAGTAAGTTACAACAAAAAGAAAAAACAACAAAAACATTA
This sequence comes from Bactrocera dorsalis, assembly GCF_023373825.1. NCBI lineage: Eukaryota > Metazoa > Arthropoda > Insecta > Diptera > Tephritidae > Bactrocera > Bactrocera dorsalis. The sequence goes on along the minus strand of NC_064307.1, from coordinate 17,283,546 downwards.
GATTATTGAGAAGAAAAAGTTAAGCAATGCAGAAGCAAACGAACGTCAATGATCTACAAGCATACATACAGGTATGCATGTATGCATGTGTGTGTTGCCATAAGAGCTTGGCTGCGAGAGGCCTTGAGGCGCATTAAAAATGGCCAATGACCATTTCAGCCAAGTTGTCGCAGCAAAACAAGCGAAAATAGAAATTACCAAAATTGTAACTGGCACAACGTACGAACGAACGAGCACACACACTTACATAGATATATAGTGTAGTTGTGGCAGCTCATGCTAATGCGCTTTATTTGGGAAAACAAGAAATGTTGGAAAAATAAAAGTTCTGCTGCCGAAGGCTGACTTGTAGACGCACAATTGCACGACAATCTAACAACGCAACGCTAAGCTCCAGCTGTCGAAGACAACGCACGAGTGGTTAGTTGACATTAAATACGAGGAGAGTTGGAAGAGAAGGTTGTTACTTGGAAATAAAGAGTTTTGAGGCGCAAAGGTGCTATATTTCTTAAAAGTGGAACCGCAAAGTTTAGTTTTTAGAAACCCAAAACACTGAAATATTTTTTATTGAATGAAATAGCTTATTAATTCTTAAGTTGTAAAATTATATCTAAGTTGTCTCGAATATTATAGAAGAGCTCCCTTTTATTACGGATTTCCAGCTGTTTTCCTCAAATAAGTAGGAACTTACAAATTGTTCAGAATATTATCCCCTAATGATCACTTAAATCTTTGAAAGTCTGCTGATTTACTCCAGAACTTGACCATGTTATTCCAGAGATCTAAGCAATTTTCTTCACAACCAATTGGTTATAGCCGGAACTGACCTATTTATAAAAAAAAATCTCATTCCAAAGCCATTCAGTAGAATAAATCAATAAAAAATGTATGTCGGAAGAATAATATAGAGCTATTAAATCCCATATACAGACCCAACTACTAGAAACAAGTAATGCTTAACTGCATTACATTTTGAGACTAATGACTTCTGAAAATATATTTTTAGAGACCTATACCGTTTTCTCTTTAGTTGACTGGACCTAATCAGAATCGATCGATTTTAAGACAATTTATATTTCCACGCCATAAATTCTTTAAAAGAAGGTTGAGATAAGAGGTTGTTATTAAAGCACACTCTAAACAGTAGCGACATCTATCGGTTGATTATTTTTTCATTAGAAGTTTTTTCATATTGTAAAATATTTCAGATATCCGATTCCAAAGTCCATAGTCTCGCCTATCTTTCTCAATTTGTTTTGTATTCTATCGTTTAAAACCCAAAAAATATAAACCTCACCACCATCTGATACTTGGAGGAATACCTTCAGTGAATCGTGTGAAACCGCTCCGCTGGGATCGATACTCGACAACTAAGAGGTTTGCGAGAGTCTCAAAGCACTTCATCGAATTATGAGGGTCGTAGAACTAGGAGTTTTAGAAACCGATAAGGAAAATTACTCAAACCTGGAGTCTTTAGTCCAGCTACTTACCTCAAATCTTCCCTTATATTATCGATTTAAGTATAAAAATATTTTATATATACCCCGGTATGTACTTGGGGTCATATCTTCTTTGTACCATTCGAATTGGCTGGGATCGTTTTTCGATGGATTTGTTATAGCTTCAAAAGTATTTATTGATATATGGGTTAGGGTGGGTCGAATAAACAGATTTTTTTCGCTTCGTACTCGGAGAAATGGGTTGTTGGACATCTCTAAGAAAGGTTATACAAGTATGAGCTCATAATTGTTTTTTCTTAACATCAGATTGAAAGATTTGTATCCCGCTTCCAACTATTTGAAAAAATATTTCGTTTTATGGATTTAGTAGGAAATTGAATGCTCTTCAAATAGGCTCAACTTGGAGAGCCTTTTTTTGTGGTGTCTAAAAAGCAATTTTCTAGAGTACCAAGCGGAAAAAATCATCGCTTATTGACCCACCCTAATATGGGACCTTTTGATTCATGCCTAAATAGTAGGATTTAGCACCGCAAACGACCGGAATTTCAGCTCCCTTCGGGGATTATCTCTGAAACCTTACCTTATCCAACTCTAAGGTAAAAATATTTCCTGATTTCGACCATCTAAATGCTCCTTATCATCCATTGAGGTTCTCAAGTCAGATATGAAAGAAGAATTTATATACTTACATACGAACTTATCGAGCCATAACCGTACGCCAGAGATGAAATATAGAGAAATGTGTTATAAAAACAAAAGTAACAAAGTAAACCTAACAAAACTGGATGAACAAACTCAAATAAGGAAATTGTAGAAAAGTGCAAAGTAAAATGCATAAAACTATAAAGAGAACTTTACTTTGCATATATGTCATATATGTATGCATGTGGATATGTATGTATGTATACATGTATGTATGTTTTCATGTATGGCTGCCTATATGTTTATTTATTGAAAACCTCTGGCTTGGTTTGTTAAATCGCTGTTGGCTTTGAGTGCGTCGTCGCTGCGTTAGCCACTGTGTGTGCGGTGCGTCATTTCATTTGTTTACATTTCCAATTAAAACGCATGGCATTCGTCAGAAACGCGGCTGCCGCAACGTCGCTAAGTGAATGAGCATTCAAAGCGTGTAGCTAAGTGAGTGACCGTTTGACAGATGTTTGCTGCGCGTTGCTGCCGACGACAGCCAGCCTCCAAGCCACCGGGCAGCCACTCAATCGCGTTCACGTGCCCAGTATAATATTCGTATAAAGTGCATGTGTGTGTGTGTATGCTTGTGGGTCTATTCTAGTGGAAAGTGGTGAAAATTGTTGCTGCGGAAACACTTGTCGCTGGGCACACGCACCGACCATGACCAAGAAATCAAGAAATAGCCAAATCAAAGATTGAGCGCACCGGATGGTCATATACATTTAATATATACGTACTTGAATATATATACATATGTATTTGTGTATGTATAGTCGTACTTGCACTCGCATTATCATTGGAAAGTATCACAACGGTGTTAAGCCGTCTGGTCTGCGGCTACCGTGCGTTCGAGGGCACACAAACAGCCACAAGCAGCCTTGCCAAATTTCCACCGTTCGAAAGAAAAACAAGAATGTCTATATACATATGTACAGGATGATCCATTTCGAGGTTTCCTACTTCTTTTAAAGAAAAAATACAGAAAATTTAAATTTAATGGTGAGTATTTATTATCATTCTAAAGAACATTCTTTGGCATTTATTTTTTGAAGATTATTTTTTTTCCATTGAGTCCAATTTTCGACGACTCGTTCAAGCATTTCGACTGGTATCTGGCGAATGACACGCTTAATGTTTTGCTCCAAGGCCTGAATCGAAGCGGGATTGCCCGCATATAAATACTTTAGACTTTACATATCCCCACAGAAAAAAGTCTTACGGTGTGATATCACACGATCTTGATGGCGAATCGATCGGTCCAAAACGTGAAATTATCTGCTCACTGAAGTGTTCTCTCAATACATACATTGATTGATGCGATGTGTGAGAAGTGGAGTCGTCTTGTTGAAACCAAATGTCGCCGAGATCACCAGCTGTAATTTTAGGCCTTAATTAGTCGGTTATCAGTCGGACGTATCGGCGCGATAACGGTTGCCATTGACGGTTACATTTTTATATCATTTTTGAAGAAATGTGGCCCGATGATCCTACTGGCCTACAAGCCACACCAAACCATTGCTTTTTCTTGAAGAAATGACAGCTCTTGAATCTCTTCTGGTTGCTCTTCGTCCCAAATGTGGCAATTTTTCTTGTTTACATGCCCATTGAGCCAGAAATAGCCCTCATCTCTAACAAAATTTGGCTTGAAAACGACAAATCTTCTTGGAACTTTTCAAGAGACCATAGAACGAAGCGATGTCGCTTGAGAAGGTCGAGAGGCCGAATAGACTCTCCACGGTCTTCGCAAGACCACACTTACAATCCGTTTCCGAATTTTTTTCGATAATATTCATACCTTTTATTAGAATTATAAATAGCTAGCCGAAACGCGAACTGTGTTAGATTAGTCTCTCACCGAAAGTGATTTGGCTTTACGAATCCGTGGATAAGCCAATATTGTTGTATGATGTATTAGACTGGTGGAATGCGCTCGATAAGGCCTCACTGAACAGCTAGAGCATGTTCAACGATCGACCCTTCTTAACATCAGTGGTGCCCTACTTACAACACCAACGATGCCACCGAATGCTATTCGTATTATACATTTACATCAGAGTCTGGGAGACTATACAAAATAAGAGTTCCAGAGAGGACATCCCATGAGCTCTCAAAGAAGGCCACCCTTAGCGAAATACCATGAGCATGGAAGTAAACCTGTGTTCCCTTGTATTCGTGCATTCTGACGTTAAATCGATGGGTATTTGAAACGAATTTTCTTCAAGTAACAACCACAATAACTTCCGCAAAAGCAACAAAGCAGCATTTAGACTTAATCATGTTTGCTCACTTAGTAATAAAATGAAAATGCCACAATGCTGCGCGTGCGCACAATGCGACCTCACATTCCAATTCTCCGCCATAACTCAAAGCTGTTGCACTTTGATGAAAATAAAGAAAAATAGATAAAAGCCAGAGGAACAAAATAAAGTACAAGACTTAAAAGAATCGGCACAGCCTAACGAATTATTGTCAACCGTTCATTAAAAGTAAACAACCACAACAACAATAAGTACCACGCGACCCACAATTGCTGGCTTAATCAGCAAATTTTAATTGAGCAAAAGAATCAAACAAAGCTGGAAAACCGGCGGCCGCGCGTGTTTGTGGGCAGGCCAGCAGCTGGGCAATTGCTTTGTAGCCGTAAGCTCAGATGAAAGTTTTTCAAGCCAAACAGAAAAAAATCACTTGAGTGCACTTAAAGTGCGCGTTCTCAAGCGTAATTCGTCAGTTCCGTGGCTCTTGTAGACAAACTGAGGGGAGCGCGGGTTTAGCGCAGCGCGGAGGTAAGCTTTAAGCGGCGAAGAACTGTAATTGAAGACATGTCATTTCGCCGCAATTCCGCTGGCTGGGAAGTGGTCAATTTGAAACTGGGTAAGTGTTACATCGCCGCAGGCCTAGTGCGTGACACTGGCGCACTTGCAGACGATTTGGTGCTGGAGGATGAAATGCAGAGAGTATAATTATTTATATAAACATACAGAAATCTAGATAATTGTAATCGACATTTTTTGAGGGGACAGAAATTTAACATCAAATGAAAAGGCTTCAGGCTTTGTTGGGCTTATGAATACCATCTTTTCAATTATCCAGTGGATTAGAACTCTGCGGTATCCTCACAAAAATTAGGTTAATAAACGGACTTTTGCTGCTGGAACTTTATAGATATGGCATTATTAGGTTAGGTTAGGATAGGTTTAAAGGTTGATCATGTTAGAATCTTCAACAGGGAACTTACTTGGACTGGCGAGAACGCCGGTTCTAACTCGACAGAGCGCTTTGAACCCACCACAAACTTTTTGAGGCGGCTATCTTTCCAGGTTCGCCGAAAATATGATTGCCGGAATGTTTCAATCTCTGTCTTGCAGAGGCTGGAAAATGAAGGATAAACTACTTGGATGTTTCTACCTCACATTTCTTCATACATCGTGAAAATTTACGTCCGCCAAGATATTCAGCCTTTGCCCATGGAAGTCTCGGAATCGCGCAAGAGCTAGTTATTGACAAACGTTTGGTAAGCTTAATCAAAGTCAGCGAAGAAGTTCAGCGCTTGAACGCAAGAGAACAACGGAAACCCTGCTCTTTCTCAATTCGATTTAATTGGGACTAGAGCACGCTATCTTGCAAGCTCATCGGATGGGCAGTTTCGAGCGATTCCGCAGGCAGTCTGATTAAAAAGTAGCGTGCTGATATTGAGACTGTACTACCAAGCAATACACCCACTGTTATCTTGATCGCACATCCTTCTGTTAGAAAAACCCTTCAGTGATCCGGTAGCCTGAAACTATGCTAGACGAAGAGCTCTTTATAAAAAACTCCCCACCAATCTTCCATTTGGGGTTAGACCCATGCGTGAAAACACTCACTACGCCTCTTCTCCAGCGATTTCGCCTGCCATATCGTTCGCTGGCATGTAAATAAAAAAACCGCCGGGAGTTGGCTCAGAGATGTTGTGGTCCAATTTTTTTATGGACGCCTTCGACAAAGGAGGAGATTTTCATAACTCACTTCTTGAAGCCGGGTACACGGGCTTCATAGATCCATACAGCGACATTCTCTACCAGATACTTTTCTGCTATATTCAGGAGTGATATGTGTGGAATAGCATTGAGTAACATTATTGGTGATGTCTGTAGCGAAGAACAAATACCAAGCAGAATCGCTCTTTGCACATGTTTAAGTTTCATACTAAGTGTAGCTTTACCGAGCGTCTTCCATCATTCAAATACTCTTTAGAACATTGTTGGTTTCATTAAAGTTTCGTAGAGCCAAACGCCTTTGGTAAGAGACCCAACCTCTTCCCAATAGATCCCCTCCAATAAGGGAAGTCAACTTGTTGCCTTCCTGACTCTCTTTTCTATGTGTAGTCTGCATGTAAGCTTTCAGTTAAAGGCTTACTTTAGGTATTTCATGCTGACATCAAGTGAAAGGCGAGAGCCGCCCAATGAAGGCAGAGAGACGAATGAATTTTTATATTCGCATAGAGACGACGTTAGCAATCGTCTTCATTTGTGTGATATATTAAACCTGTTAAACTTTGCGAGACCGGTCCGACTCTACAGATACTGTCAAATCCAGTTTTAATGAATCTAAAGCTCATATGCAAATTAATGTTGTACTCGAAATACCTCTTCAAAGACTGCCTTCTGTTCGAAATTAGCACTGAATTATACTGGAAGAGCTTCATTGATTTTATAGTATTATTGGTCTGATTGCTCACAGTTCTCACTAATATCTTGTAAAGGAAGAGAGACTTCGTAAGAATTTTGCAGTTCTCATCGGCATTTTTGAGCGTTACAGTAGTCTTCGTGGAATTTGATTGCTGTCAACTACTCATTATTGTCATGGGATGGTTTTTTTCGAGGGGTATAGCTTCTGTATCTTCACTCTGGTATTGTACTCTCCAGAGCACATACAACTTTTTACGCGGTTTATTACTTCAGGACTTTAGTGATTCGAGTCGATGCTAGCCAAGTAAATAGAGATCACAAGACATTCGAGATATTTTCTGTAAACTTTTAACTAACGAACTTATCTCTCTAAGCCTTATCATGCACCTGGTATCCACTTCAATTAACCTAACATAAGTATTACATCACCTGCAGCAATGCGCGCCGTGAGAAAATTCCAGAACTCACAGCCAATTAACTAATTAAGTGTCGCACCGCTGTCCAACGGCAATCAGGTTATGTAGCCAACAGGTGGGTGTGTTGTTATCGCAAACATTGTTTCCCGTTTGAAAACGAATTTCTCACATATTTCCCACCGCGGCGAGTTGAACATGCTAATTTCGTTTATCTGTCAGCTTGTCAGCGCTATTTTTGAACACCAATAGAGATACCATGTGAGATAAATAAAAACTAAATTTTTATTTGAACCAAATAGCTTTTGATTTGACAATTAATTGCAAGAGGCAGAGACATTCAGGCATACATATCTAAATTTATTTGTATATTATTATTATGTGACAGGCTTGCTGTGTATATACATATATATACATATATGTATGTATATAAATATAAATCTACAGCCTATAAATCGCTAACTCGTCAACTTTATACCACAATAATGTGTCTCAGCGTATATTTATACGTATTTGTTTGTGCGTGTGTGTCTGCTACCCACTGCAACAAGCAGCAATTTAGCAGCCGATCGCTGCAGATAAACACCGAACTGCACTAAACTATCTATTGCCAAGCAATTAAGGCCAATTTAAAGCACATTTTTATTTGTAAAATATTTTTTCGATGGACATAACTGGGCTACGAGTGCTGCCGGCAAGCCTCAAATCAGCAGGCGTATACATATGTACATGTATGTGTTTGTTGTAATGCGACAATTATCAGATGACAAGACAAAAAACTCCGACGTGTTGCAGCAACAATGATGTTAGACAGCAATAGCAGCAGTAGCAACAACAATAACAATAATAACCACAGCAGCAGCAACAACAATAACTGTAATAGAGGCAACAACAGTAATAATAACAAAAATAGTAATGACAACAACATTGTCAACAACAACAGCAGCAACATTGATAAAAACCAAAAAACAATAACAACAAAAGTACCAACAGTAACACGGCAACATTAGTAATAACAACAACAACAACTACATTTGTAGCAACAACTATAAAAATCGCAAATTTTTGAAACAACAAAGATTAACCGCAACAAAAATTTCTACAAAAGCAACAACAATAAGACAACAACATTAGGGACAACAACAACAACACAAATTACTACGGCAACAGCAACAGTTTTAGTGACAACGCCAAATATATCAACAACAACAACACTAACATTAACAACAACAAATACAATATGTATGATATTACAACAACAATTTACACGCAACAAAAAATTCAACCTACGCCAATAAGACAACAGCGTAAATGAAAACCACAACAACATCAATTTTAGTAACAAAACCACAAAGATAACAACAACAACAATAACAAACAACAAGAAAACTACAACAACAAGTACAAAAACAAAAACAACAAAAACTGTGTGTGCTATTACAACAACAAATTGCAAGCAACAAAAAATACATATACATCGATATATAAATATGTTGCATGCAGCCAACTGCAGCTGCGCACACCGAACACTGCAACTCAAACGCATACCCACACACATACATACATACATACATAACATTATTAACTACACGCTGCAGGATAATTGCTGCCGCCTTGTATCAGAAGCGTTGTCAACTAACAAAGCGTTTAGCAAATAATTTATGCATATTACAAGCTTTGCAGACATAAATGTTTTGTGTTGCCATAGGCATATTCATGTGGCCAGCTGGAGCTAATGCTTTTGTTAAGAAACTAAAAAAAAATTAAAACAACAACTTCAATGAATTGTTTATATATTTAATATATTTATTTTCACCGTTGACAACATATTTCCGTTGGTTTTACTTATTACGACAACTTTTTATTGCTACAGCATGGTTGCCACATCTACAAATATACATAGATATATGTAAGTCGGTTCGCTCTAATCAAAAGCAATTGTCGCTGCCCCAATACTTTGTTGCAACATTAGAAACACAGTTTTTGTGCTCTATAATATTTATTGCTTTGTAATTATATTGAATGGCTGACGCTTTTTATTGATTTGACGCCAGACAAATGAAATTTCAATCGCAAGCCACCGGATATGGCGTGGACTAACTGGGAAGTGGTTCAATTGACTCCAGAGATACTCGCTGATAAATGAATTCTTAGAACTAATTTTGTAAGAGATATATGTATAGTATATTGCTTTAAGTGCATAGTTTCTTGTCACGAAATTGAGTATAAATGATTTGATTTCGTGATATATCACTTAAGGCGGTCGTCAAGTTTCGCATTAAAATTTCGTAGCTGTCTTAAGTAATGAATTGCAAAAACATTAGACATAATATTTTTCGTTAATTCTTTAACTTGGATTTCGAAACACAAAATAATTTTTATTTTCAAACATCACTCTTCACATGTTCTTGAATACCACTGCCGGTATCACATAGATGTCTTGGTAATAGATTTCAGTGTCAGAACCGTGAGTATAATAGTTTTTGTTTCAACTAACGGTTGTTTGTATCACCTAAAAATAATAATAGATATAAGGTTGTATACTACTGTGATCAAATTGAAAGGTGAATTTTGTTCATTTCATCTCCTTCAAAGTAATCCCCTCCCGCTGCAATACACTTATGCCAACGAATTTTCCAGTCATCATAGCACTTGGAAAAATCCTCCGTCGTGATGGCCATCAGAGCTTCCTTCTATTCGGCTTTTATATCCTCAATTTAGTCAAAACGGTGTCCTCGCAGTGGTCCTGTGAATTTGCTGAATAGCCAGAAGTTACACAAAGATAAATCAGGCGAATGCGGTGGTTGGGACAAAAAATTGCCCAAATCCAATCAAAACCGTTCAGGCTCCCACGTATCGAATTTTTAAACTCAGGTACTTATAGTTGACTTTTTACCGCAAATATCGGTCAATAAATGAGATATATAGATGAAATTCAGTTATAAACTTTTCCTTACAGTCCTAAGTTTGGGTGTCAGAAATGGGTTGAATCGAAACAATACTTCCCTTAGTCCCCATATACTTAATAAAAAGATTTTCGAATTTCCGGGTGACTTTTTACTGAATATAGTGGCCAATATTTGAATTATCTCAGTGGAAATTACCGAGCGTGTTTTTCTCATAATTGTTGCCCAAAATAGAAAAAAAAACTGGGTGATAACTTGACCTAGCCCCCAAGCTGAGGGGGGACATCCGGTTGACTTTATTACATATGATTGTGTGGTTTTTTAGGCAAAATCAATTTATTTTATTCAAAATAGTATCCTTTTGTTTCAATATAGCTTTTTGCACGGTCCAAAAGCATGTCGAACGAGTGTTTTAGCTCGTTGGCCGGTATGGCTACTAGTAAGCCGGTACAAGCCTTTTGAATGGCCTCTACGTCTGCATAACGCTGTCCTTTCAGGGGCAAATGCATTTTTCCGAAAAGAAAGAAATCGCACGGTGCCATATCAGGTGAATACGGGGAGTGGTTAATGGTTAAAATGTGATTTTTGGTCAAATAATCGGTCACAAGCGTCGATCGATGAGGCGGCGCATTATCGTGCAACAAACGCCAACTTTCATCTTCGCGATATTTGGGCCGAACACGTCGAATACGGAGCATAAAACGCTTCAAAACTCCAAGGTAGAATACCGCATTACCGTTTTGGCCAGGTGGAAAAAATTTTTTGTGGACAATACCCTTGGAATCATAAAAACAGATCAGCATTGTCTTCACTTTTGACTTCTCCATGCGCGATTTTTTGGGTTTCGGCTCGTCCGGAGCCCTCCATTCAGCACTCTGGCGTTTCGTTTCGGGATCATATTGGAAAACCATAATTCATCACCAGTCACAATATTGTAAAGGAAGTTTTTGTCCTTTTTGACTTCTTTAATGATGTCCTTTGAATGTTGGTTTCTGAGCAATTTTTGGTTGCCAGTCATGTTGTGCGGAACAAACTGTTTACCTTTCGCAAGTTCAGTCAAAATTCAATAAATTGATGTTTTGGAGATGTTCAATTTCATGTCCATGAATTTCAATGATGATTTCGGCTGATTTTTGATGAATTCACGCACAGTTTCGATGGAATTTCCGATGATCACGGATTTTGATTGGCCCACATGTTGATCGTCATTTATGTCCTCACGACCACTTTGAAAACGTTGAAACCACTCGTGCACTCTGCTACGGGATAGGCAATCATCGCCATAAACTTTTTTCATCAATTGAAACGTTTCGGTAAAAGTTTTACCAATTTTAAAACAAAATTTAATGTTGGCTCTTTGTTTGAAGCTCATTTTCGCACCAATAACACAAACATACTGACACTTAGAAGACAATAACTTCACTTCCAATCTATAAAATATCATGAAATTCTCACTGGACAGTCGATAAAGATAGCAGATTCTAATGCACAAGTCGACATATAGATGACGCCACCAGGGGGCGCTAGATTCAAAAAGTCCTGTTTACTTTGGAATACACCTTGTATAACTTATATAAATTTCTATATAAAAATTAAAAAATAGAAAAATATGAATAGATAAATTCATTTTATTTGATTACAATATGGTTTCTGTTTTAGGGGAAAAACTAATATTTCCGTCATTATTCATTTAAAAATAATGAGCTGCCATTAATTATAATAGCTTATTTCTAACAAAATGAACCAACCTAGCCCTCTCCTTAAGTTATATATGACATATTTGTTTATTTCTAAAACAAAATGAAAAATTAATAAAATCGCCTTAAGTGAAAATAAAATTAATTGCCTAATTATGGTCATAATGTTATTGAATTAATTTCTGCCGATCCCCACCTGCAGCCAGCGGCTTTGTTGTACAGATTAGCCGTTAACTTTCATTTACCAAAGTTGGCGCAAAACGGAGTTTAGCGAAATGAAATGAATCGGATGTTGACCATATTTTTGGCAGCGATTTCATGAAAACATTTCTGTCATTTTTATATAACGGTTAAGTATAAATGATTAAGCTTTATTTGGGCTACAGGTGGCGCGCAGCAGATGCCGCCAAGCGTTTGTGTGGTGTTAAGGCATTCGCAGCTGTGTGAGTGCATGTGTGTGCAACATCCGCAGCGCCGTCGCCGCTGAGGCATTTACGATTTACATTTTTGCAAACTTTTATGGCAAAATATTTTTTTCTTGAGAAAAATTAGTTATTTTTTCTCTATTGCTTTATTTTATTGCCAAAGCTTTGCCGGCGCAATTAAATCATTTCTTTCTGCAGTTTTGTTGTTGTTGTTGTTTTTCTCTTCTGCACCCTCGCTTCACAGCTAGCCGTAGTTAAAAATTTTAATTTATTTGCTTTTCATTATAAACTGAATACAATGGCGGCGATGGTGGCGTTGCCAGCCTATTGCGGCGAAAAACAATGCGAAATTTCCGCAGCAGACAAAGAAGTGGCGAAGATAAAATCTGACTTACGTGTGCGATAACAAAAAAGTGTGCAGAAAAAAAACTAAAAATAAAATTAACGGAAATGAAGTAATTAATTTTGCAGCTAAATTGGCTTTTGCAAGCATGCAAGTGTGTGTGTGTGTGTATGTGTGCATTTAAATCCTTTTTCCGCCTTCGCAATTTGGTGAGTTACAAAATTTGCAGTTTTTTCAGATTTTGAGAAAAAGTTATTCCGTAATGCTTGGCATAATTTATTTCATTTAAGTATGTGTGTACGAGTATATGTATACATCCATATGTATGTGTGTATGCACAGAAATAGTTACATATCTACAGAAATTAAATAATAGCAAGTTTCGTTGAACCCTTTGGTCACTCTTTTACACTTATTGAGTTCAAAAAACGGAAAAGCTTTAATTAGAATAGGTTCAAAGATAGTTAAGCAGAGTTGCCATATGTGTTGATTTAAAAAAAAATTCTAATAATAAATAGTTCCAACATATGGTCGATTTTATAAACCTTTTGTGAAATCTTTTTTGCTGAAGAAGTTATAAAATGTTGATCTTGCTATGTTAAGTTAAATAGTGTTGCCACATGCATTGACATAAAAAATTGCAACAAATATAAATGTCTTCAACAAATGCAACGAAATAAAACCATTTCAGCAATTAAAAAAAATAATAATAATTTTGTTAGAGTTGCCACCTGACGTGAAATACATTTTTTTTTAATGAATAGAAAATTTTACTTTTCGAATACTGCGTTCACAAGGCTTTAAAAAATTAAAATTTTAGAATTTAACTGAAAATTACCAAAAATCTGCTAAACGGTTATACATACATACATATGTTGGAAGAGTGTTGCCACATGTATAGACATAATAGTATATAAATAACATAAATGTTTTCAACATATGCAACCCAAATAACACCATTTCATATAAAACAAAAAAAAACAGTTTTATTTTTTTAGAGTTGCCACCTGACCGGAAATAAATTTTTCAAAAATAAATAAAATATTTTACATTTCGAAAACTGCGTTCGCAAAGCCTTAAAAATTTGAAATTTAAATTCTGATTAAGAATGAGCAAAAATCTTATAAGCAAAGATAAGTGTTGCCATATGTATGTATTTAAACAAAATGCACATAATATACAATTTTACAACATTTTTGCTGCATAACAAAATAAAATCGTTTCACCAAGTTTGTTTAAAAAAAAAATTATTTTGTAGCGTTGCCATCTGACGTGAAATTCTTAGAAACAACATAGAAATATTATAAATGTTAAATTGCTCTGTTAATACTGTGTGGTCGCAAAAAAAGTTCAAACATTAAATTTTAATTATAAACTAGCAGTGAGTTGCCACCTTAATAGTGTCTCAAAATTAGCTATTAACTTAAAAAATAAAATCAAAATTTGTAAAAGTATTAAATATTTTAGAAAGCAGAGGACAATTAATGAGTTCACAAGTTTATAAATGAACTGTGATCTGAACGATCCAATAACTTAAAGAACCCCGTTAAGATAGGGCGTGTAAGAGTGTCGTGGCTATAGAAAAATGAAATAGGGGGTTAATTGAGCTCAGCATATCCTATTAGAGCATGACTTACACCTTATTTTTTTTATCACGCAAAATTAACGAAAAAGGCATTAAGGAAGTAATGACTCAAGGTCAAGGTCTAAATGCTCTGACGAAATGCTAAGGAGGTGCGTTCACATCTTTTACAAACCGTTTTTTTTTAATCCTGGCACTATTTATTCTAAGTAAGCAGCTCAACTGGTGAAATTTGGATTTTTAGTGAGACATTATATCTAAACTGGGACAAATTTTTCGTTAGAAAAAAATCTTCTTAGAAAAAAATTTGTTTTGATACTAAAAATTGAACGCAGGAAATATTAACCACATATCATCCTGATTATATATCAACTTATATATATAAATATATGTATGTATATCCATTCTCACTTCACACCTCAGCATGTACTTTAACCTGGTCACCTTAGTGCATGTGGTCACAGTTGGCTGAAGTTAGAACTACAATTAACTAAACACCGGCGCGACAAGGTAGCCATTAAGGCGTACCGAAAGTGTTGCCTTCAAACACAAACACACAAACACATATGCACGTGAATAAACTCACAATTCGCTAACCATAGTTATACATACATACATACATACGTATATCTACAACTATCTATAGGACCGCATTGATGCAGAAAATACGCCGTGTGCAACGGTCAACAGCAAACTGGCAACAATAACCCAATTACCCATACAGTGGCATAGTGAGAGTGTGTGAGTGAGGAGAATATGCTTTCATGATTGCGTCTTCATGTATGCGTCTATGTGGGTATTTGCGCATCTCTTTATGAAGTTCATTAAATTCAGTTCAATAGTTTTTAATTAAGTTGTTAGCAACATGTACAACAACAACAATAACAACTACACTTGAATTGCTACTTGCTCAGTTTATGAATAGATGATGCGCTAGTTTGTGGTGGTTTTTGCACCTTTGTGTCGCCGTAAAAAGCAGCTAAGGTTACGGTAGTTATTAATTGCACACAATTTATAAGTGTGTCCGATTAAATTTCAATGCTTGTTGATTTTATGGCACTTTTTAGCTTATTTCTTTCTTGTACAATTTGAAGTCGCAGACTTTCTTTCAACGGAAGCGGGAAAGTAATGGAAAGAGCTCAATGTTTTGAAATGTGAAGTGCTCCGCATGAATTTTTTTGTAGGGAAATTTATTACAACCGCTATTTTGTTTTTTTGGAAAGCTATGTGTATGTTAAAATATAGAAAAATACTGATATAAAATATATATACATACATATATATATATATATATATATATATGAAAAGAAGAAATTATTGTATTGTGTGAAAGATTAAAGCCCATCGTCAATAACCTGATTAGACCTTATTAGTGTGCCCTTAAGCCTGGCAAATCAACAACCGACCAGATATTCACCATGCGCCAAATCTTGGAAAAGTCCCGTGAAAAGACGATCGACACCCCACCCCTTCATTGCTTTTGAAACTGTTTTTGGCAACACGAAAAGAGGCTACTTTTATGCCCCTATGTCTGAGTTTGGTATCGCCGCAAAACTAATACGGCTGTGTAAACTGACGTTGAGCAATACCAAAAGCTTCATCAGAATCGGGAAGGACCTCTCCTAGCGGTTCGATACCAAACAAGGTTTCAGAGAAGGCGACGTACGACTTCTTCGATCTACTGCTGGAGAAAATAATTCGAGCTGTGGAACTTAATCGAGCAGGTACTATCTTCTAAAAAAGTGAACAGCTGCTGCCGTAAGCTGATGATATTGATATCATTGGTCTTAACAACTGCGCTTTTAGTTCTGATTTCTCTAGAATGCATAAAGAAGCAAAACAAATGGGTCTGGTAGTGAACGAGCAAAAGACGAAATATCTCCTGTCATCAAACAAACAGTCGTCGCATTCGCGACTTGGCTCTCACGTCACTGTTGACAGTCATAACTTCGAAGTCGTAGATAATTCCGTCTATCTTGGAATCAACATTAACACCAACAACAATTTCAACACCGAAATCAAACGCGTAATAACTTTTGCCAACAGGTGCTACTTCGAACTGAGTAGGCCACTGAGAAGCAAAGTCTCTCTCGACGAACAAAAACCAAACTATTCAACTCATTCATTATTCAAGTCCTGCTATATGATGCAGAGGCTTTGAAGAGACGACGTTGAGAGTTTTCGAGAGAAAGTTCTGCGAAAGATGTGGTGCTATTAGGTCATGTCGTCTGAATGGATGAAAACAATCCAGCTCTGAGAGTATTCGACGCAGTAACCGCCGGAGGAAGCAGAATAAGAGGAAGGCCTCCACTCCGTTGTATAGATAGTGAGAAAATACTATTAAGCAAAATTTTAAAATATATTATGTATAAAAAAATTTAAGTAAACTTTATTTAAAAATTTTTAGCTGACAACTTCCAAATTCATTATTTTTCAAACGAACAAATTTTACTATCATTGAATATTTTTTTTATCACATTATTATATTTTCCAAAAGCGAATCCCTCATATACTGTATAGTTGTCACGCTTCCTTTTCGCTCTTTGTAATAACTGTTAAAGTCGTTAAAATCAGATATTTTTATTACGTAAATACAATAAGTAAAGACATTACATGGTGGATGAGCTTCTAAATTTATGAGCCATAAAATGATTATTTAATATGTATGTTCGAAAATTTTGCATTATTTTTTCACAGAGTTCGGACATTGACTTTAGCGAATTGGTAGTGCTAATAATATATTTTGTTATAACAAAGGTCTTAAAGCATTTCAGATTTACACGTTTTGTAATATTTCATTAATCTAAAATTTTTATGACTAAGTGTTTTTACAGGTGGCAACACTATTTATAAAATATTCACTTTCCAAGACTTTTTCAGCTCATCTTTCTTTTCATTTTGTTTTTTAATTAATTAAAATTTCTAAACAGGTGGCAGCACTTTGCATAAAAAAATTACTACAAACTGTTCAAGTTGTTCTCAGATGGTTTCTTTCTTCCTCTTCCTCTTCCTCTTCCTCTTTCACTTTTAATTTTTGTTTAATAGAGTTCTCCTCCGAAGTGGCAATCCTTTAATATGTTTTTAATGACATCGTCTAAAGACAAATAAAAACTTTCTTTAAAAAATTATTTTATTTATGCCTATAATTGAACCGTATCTTAGTTCTACAACCTTTAAGCATACTCAAGCCATGCTACAAGTTTATTTTGCAAAAACACCAAAAACAACAAAAAAGTATTTCCCTACCCTGCAATTGTCGATTTCCAACCAACTCTCGACATAATGATTGTCTGGCCGTCTACTTACGCTGGAAGTAAGTAAGTGAGTAAGTAAGTAGCTGCGGCACGCACACTTATTCAGCCACTTGCGTTTTCTTAACCCACTTTTGCGAATTTTTTCAAAAGCGAAATTATCAACAGGAAAATTACTGAAATTATCAATAATAGAGTCAGGCTTTGGGAGTAGCTCAAGAACGTGCTGCCCGCCACAAAAACAAAACACAACAACAAAAATAAAGCAAATATAAGCCCAGTAAATTACAATAACAAGCAACCATAAATAAACAGGAAAACAAAGTACTTGTATAAATAACTGTAAAGTGGGTCTGCAGCTGCACTAGACGCGTTTCTGGGGCGATCTAATTCAAATTGTAAGAAAACAATTAATTTTGAGCTAAAAAAGCCGAGCTTAAATTTAAAAATAAAGCAATAATCATATTAAATGGTTGCAACAAACTTGCTACTTGTTTGTTAGACGAAAGGTAAATACGAGAGTAATTTGTTTTTGTGCACAGTACTCGGTTCTTGGAAGGTATTTTTAGATGTCTTTATGAATTGATAATAAAATCTGAAATTATGTTTTTCGAGTTCGCTATGCCTCAAAGATTTTTCTTCATATTTAATAGACAGAATTTTTATTACGAACGAACAGACGGGCGGCCAACCGGATTTCAAATCATCTCATCATCCTGGTCATTTATAAATATATACTAGGGTGTTTTTTTTTATTGAACTATTAATTTTTTCACCCTGAAAATTTTAGCTCTTAATATTAACATTAAGAACTGGACCAAGGCCTGTAAAAATTTTCCATAGAAAATACACTACAATCGTGAGTTTTCATCTTTAAATTCCTACAGATCAGAGCTATTTTATGGCATCGCTTTGACTTTAGAGGCATATTTCTCAGAATTGTTCGCTCTACAAAAGTGCCCAGTGCAAAAAAGTCGTAACTCACACCGGCGAGGTAGTACGAGGATCTAAACCCGATTTTTTCAAGAATTTCGCATTTTTTTTGTATATATCTCGTAAATGACAGGAGCTATAGAAAAAACTTAAATGTCAAATTTGTAGGAAACTGTATTTGCTATAAAAGAGATTCGAGGTCAAAATCGCTATCATTAATACTTCTCAAATTATCCAGCTTTTTAAGTGAACATATACCATATAGATGTAAACCTAACAAGTCGCTAGGTCCTAGGTAAAGAAGAAAGACGAAGCCTCGATATCTTTCGGAAGAACCTTGAAGTTGCATGAATATTCTGTGATATTTTCTTCTTATGCTACTAAATTTATAATTTCTTAGCATTTCAGAAGTCTTTAGGAGAACCAAACAATCTTATTTTTTCTTTACAAACCGACTATTTTAATGATTCCAAAGCAATGTGTTCAGAATTGTAGAAGTTTTTCACTCACTGATCAAATTTGAACCAGAGTGACAAAAACTACCCTTCACGTACTTTATAGAAATCTTTATCGTCTCCAAAAATAAGTCGCGGTTAGGATTGTCTTTTAGCGAATGTTTATAGTTTCGGTTTCGGCTCATGTTGGGAGCGCCATTCTCTAGGTTGTTGAATACTCTCGAAGCTCAAATCTCATTGTAGTTGTTGTTGTAACGGTTACATAGTCTGAATGTTAATGATTAGATATGTTGTCATCGGAGTCATCCAACGGAATGCTGCACATATCTTCTATATTTCAGGCTCCTGCTACAGTATACGGAGTGAAGCTGCGCAACCCAAACCTCTAACCCACATCTCGTCATCAGCAATGATGCGTTTGATGGCTGTAGAATCCTCAGCCACGTTGTCAAGTAAATCAGCGATTTAGAAAAATTTATTGAATCAATTGTTACAATTCTTTAAAACCTTTCAAAAAGGCTCCTTCTGCGTCGATGCAGCGTTACCAGCGCGATCCCCAAGCATTGAAGGCGTCATGGAAGGCATTCTCCGGAACAGCCTTTGACAGCCGAGGTTCATATTGGCTGGATCTCCTCTGTCGTCTCAAAATGCTTGCCTTTCATGGGCCTTTTCAGGCAAGGAAACAAAAGTCCGGCCTTGGTAAGGTAGCTTTTCACAAGAAAGGCGGTGTGAGCTTGGACGTTGTCATGGTGCAACTTCCAATCGACTGCAATGTCTTGTCGAACCTGATTGAACCTTCGTATGGGTCTCTTGCGGACTTCCACGTAAAACTTGGCGTTGACGGTTTGTTCAGGGGGAACAACTGCATGGTGGACGGTGCCTTTGATGGCAAGAAAGACAATGAGCATTGGTTTCAATTTGAATTTGCTCATTTTTCTGTTCTTCATCAGTAACCTCTTCCCGGCCCTCCAAAAAGGCCTGGTGCGACCGAAAAACACAACTTCTTGCTAAAGCAACATCTGGGTAACCCTGATTGATCATATCAAACGTCTCTGTCTGTAGAAAATTTACCGAGTTTCACACAGAATTTAAACGCGAACCCCTGATCTAACGGCCGCTGTATATTCGGAAATGTTTGTCCTGACTTTCCAGGTGCTCGGAGACAACTAATCAACCACTCGTTTGTTAGCTAAGAACGCTCTCTACCGAATCCAGTCTGTGCGAGCACGCTCCGACAATCTCTACAGTCGCGGCGGAAGAAAATCAGTCCTATTACTTTCCGGACAAACCCTGTACAGATTACACTTATGTATATATATAAAGATTGTACTAAACTTGGAAGCATTATTTAATGGTTCGGTTTACGCGCGCAGTTTAATTTGGCGAGTCCGGGTCAAATTTGATCATATGATATGGATCTTTAACTTAATGTGTTAATAGATCTATAATTACTGTGAGCTTGTAGTTTAAGCTTAATTCAGTAAACATATGGTATAATACCACGTATAACTGTGGCATGGGTATAAAAATACTTCGGCTATTTGTTTTTAACCAATTTGTTTGCGCTCATTACTTAAATATTTCCAAAAAAGCAGGGCATGCACACATGCGCCTACAAAGTTCAAAATACTTTGCATATGTGTGTCTGTGTGCTTTGCACTCAATTCAATTGCCTTAAAAACCAGCAGCAACATTAGCTCACAACAGAAAATCAGAAAAGTGGGTGCCCGCGGCGGCATTTCGGTGGATGCCTTTACATTTGGCGCAGTTTTCCTCATTGCTGCCGCGTTTCGCATACTTTGCTGTACTTAATGTCAGCATTTAGTGCAAAAACAAAAACAACATAGCACAAAAGGCAATGCAAAAAGCTTGTCGGAAGGCACAAAAACAACTCAGCGCCGCGTTTTATGTTTTTATGTTGGCAAGTCAGTCAAACGCCCCTCCATTCACACACACACGTACGCATGCAAATAAAGTGTGTGTTTTTTTCTGCGTTTTTGCTTGGTAGGAACTTTAAATGTTAGGTGCACAATTCTAGGTCAACGAAATGAAATTACAGGCCTTTGAATTATTAGCCCCCCCTTCCGCTCATTCCACGATTTGTTGTGTTTACATATGAGTATGCATATATGCATGTATATATGTATATACTAACGAATATGCCAGTTTATTCATGAATATTTTGCGGAATTTCGCTTAGCTCGTATGCTTGTCGTAATTGCTCTGAAAATCTGTGTTTGTGTTTACTCGTAAATCGGTATAATGTCGCATGAACACCGTTGTTTGCTTCTGGCGCAGTCCTGCTGTTACTTATACTTGAGCAATTAAAGAAAATTGCCGCGAATGTCAACGAGTTTGTTTTCGCAGTTTTGTTCGCAACTCCTCATTAATGTGAGAAGTATAAATGTGTGTACTTTAGTTATGTAATATTTTTTTATTTACGAGTATCAAGTGTTGGGATAAATTTGAAGCAAGAAAAGGAAAATTTAAATTTTTTTTGTTTTTGTGTTTCAGATGATCCAAACATGAGAAATCGTGTCCCCCAGTGAAAGTCGCATTCACCCAGCTATTTCTCCGACAGATGTCATCAAAAAATTTCGAAAAAATTTGTTTATACACTCCACAATATACCTAATGATACGTGAAAAAAGTTCTATTGAAGAATAAAAATTTCTATGAAAAAGAATGTCAAAAATCAGTACAGATTACCCTGCTGACCCCTAAAATTATTTGTATTATCTCACTCTCTTACTACACACTTCTTTATTGGCGTGGACACCACTTACCGATTATAGTCGGGATTACAACAGCTCGTCAGTTGTTCTTTCTCTCTTACTACATAAGTACACGCTCTCGTGTACTAATATATGTAATACCGTTTAGATCTTGTGAGAATATGAAGTAGCCATCGAATTCACACTATTTGCTCTTTATCTCTTGTTGCGTGAGATATTAAATACCTTAAAATGATTTCCGCTGCCTATGAAAGTAATAAATTTTGTTTTAAAAATCCTCTTCATTACTTGCCATGTTAAAGAGAAGTTCTTAACTTCTAACATATCTTCCGGTGTCACTCACAACACAAATATAAAGTCTTTTCTCTCTCTCCAAGAACTTTCTTCTCTCCCACTGGAACTTCCTTTTGACTCTCACGCCGTTCGTTCCACGTTTTTTTGGCTGATGCATATCTACATTAGAAGATGTCGTTGAAGAAGATCGTACCTGCTCTATAATCATTGAAGGCAATACTTATTTTTTTTATTCCTAACACAATTCTGTTGGAGGAAATGGTTTTTAAAAATAATATTGCTGTAGATCTTACGAGAAAAGAGTTACTGATCTTATACTTATGTTGAATGAATGTTCGCAGCAAGCGGAAATAAAGTAAGAGGCACAGCTCAGCTGATTGTTAACACTGTAAAAAGCAAGTGAATAGGTGCTATCACTTACTATTAGGGTGGTAAGCTTATTTTTAGGTTTAGTAGAAGATGGTCGAAATAATTTACGGAAAATATTGTATTATATAAATATATAAACCAAAAAAATTTTTTAATTTGCAAAAAATTTTGGAAAAATATTTTTTAATTTTATATGTTTTTACTATTAAACAGAAATCTTTTCATTTAAAAATTAATGTTTTTTAGAAACCAAAAAATATGCATGTAGGGGAAATATCCGCCGTAAAAAATATTAATATTAATATAATATTTTTTTTCAAATTTTAGGTAAGGCACACAACACAACTAATATATGTATGTAAATATATCTAAAAAATTCAGTGAAATACTTGCTTGATTCGATTTTGGACTTTAAGCAATAATTCTCCTAAATATTGGTAAGACTACTCATAATGTTTAAATAAAAATATTAAATTTACGATTACATTAAAATAATTTATTAAACATTATTACGTAACTCTTCAATGCTTCATGCCTCCTTTAACTTTCTGTTGATAACATATAAATTATGTCATATTTTTAATACCATTAACCCAAATTAAAATATTTTTGCTGATGAACACCAAACCCCGAGACTCAAACTGATCGAAAAAGTGGTTTTAAAAAGTTAATAACGAAGAATATGTAAGTACATGCAAACTAATTAAAAAGGGCGCTTAATTGCTAAAGAGAAGCATATGTATGCCATATGTTTAAACTTCAAGGCACTTTAGTTATATACATACATACATATGTATAGTACATACAACCACATCGCTCCTTTGGAATGTGCTTACTCACAATTATGCGCTTGAGATCAGCTCATATTGCCTGCCATTATGAAATCGCTTTAGTTTTTGCATTCATGAGTTGCAAGTTTTGACTGCTCTTATGCAAGCATTCGCAAAAATTTATAATCTGATACGATTTAGCGTTACAGTTTTGCAATTCATTCATATCACTTCATATATTTACCTTTCAACTGCACTGAAAGCAGTGGAGAGTGGCTTATGAGTTAATTGAAGGTCGTAATAATGGAGTGGCCAGTATTGTCCGTCCATTAATAAAACGTTCTTTTTTTTCTTGATACGCCTACAAAAATATGGCTTGTTATTGACCTTACAATTTAGTGGATTGTTACAGTATAATCACACTTTTTATAAATGGCAATAATCTGAGTCATTAACGAAAACTAGAAATCTTTAAAAAATTTAAAAAAATATCAGTTGTTCGCAAATTTATATCACCGAAATTGCTTTTGTGCCATTTGACTAACTTTGACTCTTGATGTCACTGACTTGAAATCGGTTAAAGTAAAAATATCTAACCTAAAAGTGTATAAATGATATTGGCATCATTGACCTCAAAAGCAGTTAGTTCTGCTTTCTTCAGACTGGATAAAGAAGCGAATCGTATGCGCCTGGTTGTGATCGAGGATACGACGGAATATTTCCTATCATAAAGCAAATATCCATCACATTCGGTGCTTGGCTCACACGTCACTGTTGACAGTCATAACTTTGAAGTCATAGATAATTTCGTCTATTTAGGAACCAGCACCAACATCAACAACAATATCAGCCTTTAAATCCAACGCAGAATCACTCTGCCAACAGGTGCTACTTCGGACGAAATAGGCAATTGAAAAGTAAAGTGCTCTCTCGATGAACAAATACCAAACTCTAGAAGTCCCTCATCATTCCCGTTCTGCTACATGGTACAGAATGATTTCAAAATCTGATGAGTCGGCGGTACGAGTTTCGAGAAAAAAATGCGGAAAATTCAGGGTTTTTTGCGCATTGGCAACGACGAACACCGCATTTTAATGGAGCGATGAGCTGTACAGGGTATTCTCATATGACGACATTGACATAACGGGTGATTTTTTTGAGGTTAGGATTTTCATGCATTAGTATTTGACAGATCACGTGGGATTTCAGACATGGTGTAAAAGAGAAAGATGCTCAGTATGCTTTGACATTTCATCATGAATAGACTTACTAACGAGCAACGCTTGCAAATCATTGAATTTTATTACCAAAATCAGTGTTCGGTTCGAAAATTTTTTATCGACAAATTTTGTTCAGCGATGAGGCTCATTTCTGGTTGAATGGCTACGTAAATAAGCAAAATTGCCGCATTTGGGGTGAAGAGCAACCAGAAGCCGTTCAAGAACTGCCCATGCATCCCGAAAAATGCACTGTTTGGTGTGGTTTGTACGCTGGTGGAATCATTGGACCGTATTTTTCAAAGATGCTGTTGGACGCAACGTTACGGTGAATGGCGATCACTATCGTTCGATGCTAACAAACTTTTTGTTGCCAAAAATGGAAGAACTGAACTTGGTTGACATGTGGTTTCAACAAGATGGCGCTACATGCCACACAGCTCGCGATTCTATGGCCATTTTGAGGGAAAACTTCGGACACAATTCATCTCAAGAAATGGACCCGTAAGTTGGCCACCAAGATCATGCGATTTAACGCCTTTAGACTATTTTTTGTGGGGCTACGTCAAGTCTAAAGTCTACAGAAATAAGCCAGCAACTATTCCAGCTTTGGAAGACAACATTTCCGAAGAAATTCGGGCTATTCCGGCCGAAATGCTCGAAAAAGTTGCCCAAAATTGGACTTTCCGAATGGACCACCTAAGACGCAGCCGCGGTCAACATTTAAATGAAATTATCTTCAAAAAGTAAATGTCATGAACCAATCTAACGTTTCAAATAAAGAACCGATGAGATTTTGCAAATTTTATGCTTTTTTTTTTAAAAAAAGTTATCAAGCTCTTAAAAAATCACCCTTTACTATAGTTCAGAAAATCAAGAGACAGCAGTTATCCGGTTGGAAAAAATACTCCAGCTTTGAAGGTATTCAATTCACTACCCGCTGGTGGAAGCAGAGGAAAAGGAATACATCCAATTCGTTGTAAAGGTCAGGTGTAGAAGTACCTGGTTTTTAAAGAGAGGTCTTCTCAGCTCAGTCGAAAGTCATCGTATTCAGGTGAAGATTCTGAAACTAAGCGAACTTACCAGAATTGATTACTACAATTTAAAAGTAGTGATTTTGGCTTAGAAGACTTAGGGAAGAAGCCAGAAAAGTTTGTACATGAAGAACTCTAATAATTTCTAGATAAAGATTATTGCCAAACCCAAAAAGAGTTCGCAGTATCTCTTAGAGCTACTCAATCAGCCTTTTCAAAAGCGTTTAAAATCAGCTAAATACATATATTCACAGTGTAAGTAAGTAAATTGCGTGGATATGAATTGAAGTCAAGATACATTGAAATATGAAATACTCTTTGCACGATACAAGAAAATAAATTGTTTTCGCATCGGATTATGACAGATGAAGAAAAATTAATTCACTATGACAACCCCAAACACAAAGAGTCATATGGGAACCCAGGTCAATCTGCCAAAACAACAACGGGGAAATGCTCTGCATTTGGTAGGATGAAAAGGGTATGCTGTTTTAGGGGCTTCTGATATCGGGTCAATCAATAGTGGGATATACTACTCATAACAATTCACTAAATTAATACCTTTTCTGTAATATTTGTGTCATATTTGCTTGGTTGCCATGCAGCTTGCTATTGAGTTCCATATGCTCAGAGCTATTTCTCCAAAATGCTCTATTTTGATTGCTCCCAGTAGGCATGCTATATTCTCCATCACGGATTCGTCTAAGAAGGCTTCTAACTTTATCAACCCGTCTGTTTTTTCGTTGCCGAAAATGTTCCAAAACTATTATTAATTTATCTATGGTGTCGACACGGTTAGCAATATTTCCTGGCTGTCCGTGTATATGATTGCTTACTGTGTCCTCCCGTATTTATTCAATAGAACTTCGTAGGTCTTCTCTATACCTAGTACTTCTGCATTGAAGATGCTGGCTGAGTTTGTTAGGCGCATTGAAAGAGAGATCTTAAGATCATAGGAGTATAGGTAGTATCCTCTACCTCAGTTAAACCTCTTCTGCATTGACGTCCATAGGGAGTGAAAGTGACTATGAAAAACTAACCTTGGGAGCATATAGTATAATTTACTTATATTTAATTAGTTTAGGATGACTCCATTTCCATAATATCTCTGGTTCCTACTTTTGATAGCACAACACACGTCTATGCGCAGTTGTTTCAGGAGCATATTAAGCGCTTGGTCGAACATGGCTTGGAAGCCCCGGTAATTTATGATCTGAAATCCAGGTGTTGCCAAACTCTAATATACCAGTTTGCGTTGGAAAATTCTCATGTGATTGTAAATAAGCAAACACATATGTACATATCCATATATTTATATAAAATAAGTATATGTTATATGTATCCAACTAATTGCCGTTAATCCC
This sequence comes from Bactrocera dorsalis, assembly GCF_023373825.1. Lineage (NCBI taxonomy): Eukaryota > Metazoa > Arthropoda > Insecta > Diptera > Tephritidae > Bactrocera > Bactrocera dorsalis. The sequence continues at coordinate 17,256,942 of NC_064307.1, read as the reverse complement.
CCATGTCTGTTGCTAACAAAGTAATTGCAAATTAATCTATTTAATCTCTTATTATTACAAACCAAAACATGCAAGCAGCCACTTTGCGGAGTCTCTCCGGAATTTCTCGCCAACTTTCTTCACCATTCTTCCTTTCTTTCTTTGCTTTTTGCTTTTCTGCACACCATTTTAGTTGGCACCAATTTCGCATTATTATTGTTATTAGTGCTAAATAAAAGTGTTGGAGTGCTGTTATTTTTATTGTACCCCGGTGAGTGTGCGCTGCGGAGGCGCTTAGATTTGCGTTGTGGAAGTCAGCGACAAAGTCATCCATCCTGAACTCTTATGTGAACTGACTTTCACTTTAATAAAATGTGAGCGCGTGAGTGAGTGTGTGTGTGTGTGGCGGTGTGATTTTTGCCCAGCGCAGCTTCTACACTTCTATAACAACTTAAATCGCTCTATTGTTGTAATGATAGTTGTTGCTATTGTTTTTGCATTTTCAACAAAACAAAAAAAATTGTACCGAGATGCTCGCGTGCTTCGGATTTGCCTTCAGATGTGTTGCCTTCATCACCTTTATTGTCTGTCGTCTTCATTGCTGACTTCGGTGGAACGCGGCAGTGGCAGCAACAACAATAACAAGTACAACAATAACAAAATTGACAGTAACAGCGTTTACAGCAATAACAACAAGCTCTTCGAACTACCCAATCGCTGGGGATGCATCAGCGCCCAACACACACACACACACCAGCTCACTCACCGGCTGACTGATTCACCGAAAGGTGCATAGTTTGCCGCATTTCGCGTGCTCTCGTGTTCATAAATTAGGAGCACGTCTGTTTCGTGTAATTTATTCTCTTATTGTTTAATATGAATGAACAAGCCAAAATCGAACGAAAAAAATGAAAGAAAAGAAGAAAACTCTTATCTACGGCCGCACCTCCCACTCAACCAACCAAGAAATACACAAAAAACAACAACAACAACTTGTCGCTCGCGATATATGCTCTCTGTGAATAACTTACTGGCATACACAACGGCTTAGATGACAACAACAATGATCACAACAACAACAATAACCGCAACAACAACTACAATAACAACTATAGTCAACTACTTAGGCGCCAAGGCATTTGTTACACTTGTTATTGTGTTTCCCGCCACAATATGTTAACCGCGCCTCCCGCTCCCACCGATGTTGCCACTCAATTGCAATTTTTAGCCTCCAAAAAATTTTCTTTTATTTATTTTTAATATTTTCCACTTTTCTTCGCTATTGGTCTCGCTGCCTTTGTTTATCCGTCAATTTTATGCTTTTTGCTTTGTTGCTGTTGTTACCGAAAATCCCCAAACCAATGTTTTTTTTTGTTTGTTGGCGCTCACCAATCAATGGTACAACGTTTTTGTTGTTGTTTTTTGTGGCATCTGCTGAAATGCTATCGCCACTATGCTTGCCACAAGAGGTGCTACGTGCAACGCTCGTTATTGTTGGCGTTGGCGTTGGCGTTGGCGCTGACGTTGTGTTACAATTACTGTTTCTCATTTGTTGGCAACTCTGGTAGCCAACAGGCCGCACAAAAAACCTACAAACGCCAGAAATGAGCTGAAATAAATCACTGCTGCAACATTCGGTTGCACAAAGCGAATGCAATGAATTGGATTTGCTGCGCCGGCGCGCCATTGACGTAAATAGCGCTGCTTATGCTCGTTATTGGTGAAGCTTTGCGCTTATTGTTGCTCGTCGCTGCCTTGTAGTTGCGGTGACAGTGATTGACATACGACCTTGCCAAGTGACGGCGACAAGTCAGTCCGCTCTCGGCGTATTTATAACTTTTGCTGGTGGCGTTCGCCCAGCAGTGCTGAAGCGTGGGCGATAAGCAGCGCCTGCTTGTATTTAGTGACTTAATTTTTGATGAAAAGAAAGTTGCAGCAATTTTTAATTATCCTTAACTGTATTTTTAGAAATTATTTCGATATCATTAATCTTGCAACGTAAACAGGCTTGATACCAACTGGTCATGTGACTTGGATTTATAAAAAATAAACTTTTCCTACACTTGTTATAATATTCGGCTGAGATGGTCCTCAGTATTTCAGCAAATCCATCCATCTGCTCAGAGCTATTTGTTCAAAATACAAATAAAAATCTCTTTTCATTGCTCCCATTGGTGTAGTCTACAACACGGTTTTGGTCTGAAAAGGCTCTTAGCTTCGCCAACTCGCCTGCTTGCCGAAAATGTTTCTTTGACCAGAATCCGTGAACTCAAATTGTTATTAATTTATCTATGGTGTCGACACGGCTAGCAATATTACCTGGCGATCCGTGTATATAATTTCTTTCCGTGTCTCCCCGTAGTTGTTCAATAGAACTTCATAGGTCTTCTCTACACCTAGTACTTCTGCATGCAAGATGCTGGCTGAGTTTGGTAAGCGGATTGAAAAAAAGATGTTAAGGGGTTACATGGGATTACTAGGGTAAAAAACAGCATTTTATCAACAGTTTTTCTTCATAAATAAATTTAAATGTTTTATTAGAATTTTATATTGTTAGAAACTTACACTACTAACAAAGAAAATCTGAAATTTTTGGAAAACAAGTTTTAAACTCGGTCATTGCGACGCCATTTCCGGTGAGAATCATTTAAAGTGATATATACGTGCTTTAGTTAAAATCTTTACTTAGAACTTGGGAGAAGGAAAATACTGAAAATTGAATTTTTGGCATACATTTTTACAAAATATAAAAATTTCTGTAAAAATTCCAAGACATTTTTTTTCAAATAGCTGTAATCGAAAAAAAATCCTTCGTGCAAGTCTTTATGAATTGTATCTCAAAGACCTGTGTAAAATTTCATAAAAATCGGTTGAGTAGTTCTCGAGAAATCTTGTCAATCGACTTCACAAACAACGCTTCGAGAAAAACGCGTTTAAAGGCGTCACACTTACCCTAAGTAGTCTCGAGCTCACAAGTTCTCAAGGCTGTATGTCCGAATGTTCGATGCCATTTTCTATGGAACTTTCTTTTGCATGGCCATCACGGACACGCTTGCAGAAGTCCAGACGCTGAACCAATTTTCCACGATTTTCAAGCATACATCGGGCGATACTGTTGCAATTTCACGTTCGATATTCGTACGAAGTCCATTAATCGTCGCTACATTGTTGGCAAAGACCATAGACTTGACGTAGACCCACTGGAAATAGCCCAAACGGCCCAAATCGCACGGCCGAGGCGGACAATTGATTGGGCTATTTCGTAAGATAGCACGTTCACCAAACTTGGTTTTCAATAAATCGATTGTGACATTCGCTATGTCACTTGTGACGCCGTCCTCTTGGAACCACATATTGTCCAAGTCCGCAACATACAATTCAGGCCAAAAATATTCGGTTATCATTGAGTGGTGGCGATTTCCATTCACAGTAACGTGCCGGTCTTTATCATACGGCCCAATGACGCCGCCAGCTCATAAACCGTAATTTTTTTTGGATGCAATGGTGACTGATGGAGTACGTGTGGATTGCTGAATGATCAATAACGCATATTTTGCTTATTGATGAAGCTATTCAGCCAGGAATTAGAGTCATTGCTGAAGATGATTTTTCGATGCAAATCCGGATCATTTTCAAGTTGTTACATAGCTCAATTCACGAACACGACGATTTTGGTGATCAAGCGCCTTCAGTTCTTGCGTCAAGATGATCTTGTAGGGATGTAGGTCAAGATCTTAACGCAAAAATTGCCACAACGACGTCACAGAGCTGCCCAACGCTTGAGAAAGGCGAGTGAGAGACTGATTAGAGTCTTCCTCAATTGATGCACTAGCGGCAGCAATGTTATCAACACTACGGGCACACTGTGGATACAAACTTTTTTACTAAACGCTCAATTGTTGATATGACAGACGATTTTGAAGGTATTGACTCGAAATTTGGCGCAGAATATTATTATGGGCATACCTACAATTCCTGAAATGTTTGGATTGGGGAACTAGAGTATATAGCTACCATACAACTGGCGAAGTTAACGCCTTTTCTTGTTTGCCATATAAAAACAAGAAGCGCCAGCCAAATAGTTGAAGAAGCTTCGACAAATTTTAGGAGAATATCGAGAGTAATCAATTTACTATATTTTTCTAAAATTTATTTTATCCTTATGGGTTAGAAAAAATATGTATTCGATTTCATTATTTCGTACTATTTCGTTTAAAAATACTTTATCACACTTTCTTCGAGTCTTCACTTCAAGTGCAATAAATTCTTTCAACTAAAATTATTGATTGCCAATCAATTCACAAATTAGCAGCAATTGAAGTCTAGTGGCAACTAAACACATCCACATACACACAAATATATAATAAAACAAAGATCGCTTATGCTGCGGGTTCCTCACTGCCAGCAAAGCTTTCAACCAAAATGTCAAAAGCAGTCAACCACGGTGCTGTAAACCTCAACCTCAACTCAGCGCTTCCACGCTCTCTCGCTGCTTGAAGGTGTAGGTGCGCGTCTACCTGCAGCAATTACACTAACAATATTGCTGTTGTTTTTGCAATTGCTGCTCATAATTTTGCACAAAAACCAAATACTTGGCAGCATTCGCTGCTTCTTCCCGTTCGTGGCGGGCCAAACAGCTTTTTTGCCTCTAACCTTTGATTTGTTGCCGCATACCACACGTACATGCCTTCGCCGCCACCACTGCGCACCATGCTGCCGCCGCCGAAGTTGCAATTCATTTTGACTGTTGACTGCCACAAGTACAAAGCAATTGCTGCGCAAAATATCACGGTCTAAGTGTGTGTATGTTTGTCGTGCCTTGGTTGTTGTTAGGACTTGCCGACTCTTGCCACAACAGCGCAGCCTTGGCAACGGCGGCGAATGCTGGCATTGTCTGCGGATTATGATCGCGTCTTTTGGGAATCGCTGACTGCTGTTTCTCACATAAGTCTTCCGTCGCACACACGCACACACACGATGAGTAAAAAGGCCCAGGAAAGGTTTTCGTGGTATTATTGTCTGGCGCTTCTTCTCGACTCCGGCATTCCGTTGTGCGGCTGTCGCGTAGTTTTCAGTTTTCAGATTTCAGCTTTTTGCTTGTCGTGAATCCGCATGCCGTCGTTTGCGTGCTCACCATGACCGACGCAGCGTTTTTGCCTTGTTTTCGCCTTTCGCTATTGTTTTTGCAATTTTCGTTTTATTTCACGTCTCTTTTGCTTTAAATAACTCCTGTGGCAACTTGCTCGTTATATGCTTGTGAGATACTATATCAGCGCTATTTACATTTGGCGCCCATCGAGTTACTAGTCACTTTGGTAAACTTGTCATAATGTTACACCGGATCTGGATATTTCGGTTTTAAGTAAATGATTGGTCGTTGATTGTATGGTAGAGTCAAATATATGCAGCCACATTTAAAACTTTTCTCCCAAGATTATCTTAACGAAGCCCCAATCAAAGTAGAAAAATGATACGATTCTAATCAATTTATAAAATTCAAAGAAGGAAAATTTTCCTTGTTAACAACTTCATTCTTAATTTTAACATTATCCAATCTTTTTGGTAATTTGTAGATTCCATCCCAAAAGAACTGCACCGGCTTAACGGTCAAGAAAGAAACAAGCCAATTTTTGATACACTGTTCCTTTGTGAACCTTTTTCCAGTGAGGGTGATCTGCCTCGACGGGAACAAAGAGTAGTCAGAAGTTGTAAAATCTGGGCTATAATCGGGTGAGGCAGCCGCTGAAATATTTGGTCTTGCCTTCTGAGGCTGTACTGTTGTCGTTGATGAAAATTATTACCTCGTGTCTAGTCGTAAATTCCGGGCGTTTTACCACAACTGCTTGTTTAAATTTGATGAGTTATTGTTGGTAGTGTTCGCCATTACTGGTTTTACCCAGTTTAGAGGCTTAGAGTGCATCACGCTCATCTGATCTGACCAAATGCAGAGCCTTAGTTTAGCATCATCGATATTCAACATTGTCGTTGATTTTTCTCGTTCTTCAGGTTTCATATATGACTTTTTGGGTTTAGTATTAGCAGAATGGATCCATACATCCATCTACCTGTCACAATACTATGCAAAAAAGATATATTTTGTAGCGTACAAAAAGCATTTCTGACATGTAAAATTGTCTTCCAACGCCCCTTGGCATCAACCTTGAATGCGCCAGCCTTTAAACGTTTTTAAATGACTGCTTGACTGGCTCTTAAAGATTTTGCGAGCTGTTTTTGAGTTAGGCAAGGTTTTTTACCGAGTAATGCTACTAGTTCCTTATCTTTAGCTTTTTTACCGGCCTTGACGTTCTTCGTCTTTCAAGCCAAAATCACCACTCTCTCGTTCCAAGGTGTTAAAAACTTTGTAACTATAATTCTGATTTTTCGACCACAGTTAGGACTCGAATTCTTTAGTCCGTCATTTGATCGTTTTTCATGACGGAAATTCACTGTCTACCTGTTTGTCAAATCCGAGGAACTCAAGTTGAATACCGACACATGCAAAGTTTCTGTCATTTCGCTTTTGCATTCTTAAAATACGGTCATCACATTGGAACGTAGGCTCAGCTCTTAAATTGATTCATAGAAGAATACTCGGAATGAGATGAAGATTCACTTTTCGCAACGTAGATTCCAATCTGTAAAGCAATCTATTTTTAATATGGATAATCATTTCCTTTTTCTCTAGTGATATTTTTCCCTCAGTAAGACTAGCCTCTCCCTTGTTGTTGGGCTTTTAACAGGCCCAGCGTCCATGCTGAAAGATTGGAAATCCCTTACCAGACGCCATCTTCAGAAGTTGTGTGAAAGAAGATGAGGTGAAAACAACTCAACACTTCCTTCTTGACTGTCCCGCGTTTTGTGAGGTCAAGACTTAGACACTTTGGAACTCATACCTTCAAACATCGCCTAGAACTGAAATTCTTCTTTTTATGGCTTCACAAAAAAGAGAGACGAACACAACTAAAAAAGATCAGTTTCCTTTCTGATTATTTCGATTATGTTATACCTTCTTGGACTTAGACCATCTGATCAAATTTGACCTGGACTGACAAAAAAAAAACTATATTTTTACTTTTTTAATACAAATCTTTATTAGGACTTTAAAAGTAGGCACCTCAGCCAATACAAATAAGCTTAATCCAATTTTTCATACTCATCTTATTAGGCCCGTTTGGGATGGTCTCCAATGGTGGTGGTCCTTCAGCGAATTTTGCTGAATTTTTTTTTGGCTAATTTTTGGAGGGCCATTCGCTAGAATATTGGACAGTTTCGACGACATATTCATCTATATATGCAATTTAGGAGCTTCCTGACAGTGCTTACAATAATTGGGTCAAATTCTCACTCTGTAAAATAGTTAGAATTGAGTCACTTGCAAGGTATGCGAGATATTTTGCACATGTGAGTCGTAAATCAAATAAATTAAGGTTGCATGCTCACAGATACTTTAAAAAAGTCGAACTAAAATGTTTAAAGAATTTATAAAAAAATTACTTTAATTATCTTACCTCAACATATAATTCTCAGACGGCTTATGCATATAAACTTGTCATATTTCCTTTTTATCTCCAACGCATTGTCCATTCACAATTCGCGTTTGCAAGTACATTGTTGCAACATGTTGCAAGCACGCACTGTCCGCATTGCGCCGAAAGTAAATCTGGTAAATCTGAGCGTGTGACGCCATAGCTCACTGCACACCAGAATTGCGTTATGTCCATTGCGGCAAACTGCAAGCTGTCCGCCAGCGCCTATGCCACCCGCCCTGCGCCAAATTCTACAGCCACCAATCCACAACCGTGGCTGCCACGGCATGGCAGTCCGTCCGTCCGTCTTGTCATAAAACCAAAGAATTTATTACCAACTGAGATTGCGCAACTTCCTTTTTACTGCCACGCTGTGTGCATGTACATATGTATGTTTGTATGTCGGTGCATGTGTGCGCAACAATCCGAGGCAATTCTTGAAGCCGTAAAACCGCCGAGATTCGCAAGTGCACACAACAATTGGCCGGAGCTGTGCGGCTGCGCGGCTGTGCGCTGCGTGCGAATTTTAACATTTCGTGCAGTGGAGCGCCATAAATTATTCAGAGCAAGTCAAAGCTCGGTGTGAATGATTGTAGATACATGCATATACTTGTAGTCGTATAAGTGTATGTGTAGATATTAAATTTCGAGCAAAAACCTTTGCATCTGCATATGTGGCATGTTGCATGTTATTGCCACAGCCGCCAGCATAGACTTGACTCTAACTGGAACTGAATTGCTTGCTGATTTACATACAAACACCCTCACACATATACATATACACATACACATACTTGTGCGCATAAAAACTTATTGTCAGATTTAATTTCAAATTTTATTGTTCAACACCTTCTTGGCATTAGCTGTGATATTTCTATGTGTTTATATGCATATATGTATATACATAGTATATATGTATGTCTGTACTTATTTATTGCCGTTCAAAGCAGGCATTTGCATTTACCGTTAACTGCGCTGTAACGTGCTAGCCAACGTGAGTGTGAATGACTTCATACGGCAACGTCAACAAGCCGGACATTAGTTCGACCCACTGCCTTACAATAAATACATATACGAGTATGTTACTGTAATAAATTGTCACCAGCGCTAAGTGTGCTAAACTATAAATCTATACGAGGGTGGTTCTTAAATCTTAAAGTATTATTTTTCCTTTCGAACTGAATATCAATATCTGCTTTGATCGAACTAAAGTCATAATGGTTTAAATATTTTTGTAATAGTCTGAATTTTGACCACTTAATGGATTAGTCGTGCCAGTTTTTTCAAGAAATCGATTATTCTTTGGTTGTCTTAAAGTATACTTTAGAGTTCTAAAACACTTTTAAGGGGCACGCCATGGATGAAAGCCTAAAAATATCTTGGTTTTGAGATAAGTTAAAATTTGAAGGATATATTTTAGGAATTATCAGTCAATTTTTTGAAGAAAAAAGTTAAATATTTTCGAATTACACGCGATCTCCGATAGCGCTAGAAAAAAGTCCTCCACTGCTGCCATGATTTCGGTCTTCTTCTTGGATGAAAATTCAAAAAAGACTCTCTGACGAAGATAATGGCCGTACAATGATCTACGACGTGCCCTTTAAATTGGTGATGTAATGAAAAAATTTCTGGTCATTATTATTCTTATCAACTAACTAATTTTATTCTATAATGTAGAACCACCCTAATAAATATACATTTAGCCCATAATATGCACTTTAATATGTTTGCGCTGCATTTGTCAATCATGCAACAACTTGTACGCCCATAATTTCTGGCGAACTTTTTGCGGTAGTCATAAAATTAAGCAGTATTTTTGTTTATGCGCCAAATCTGGTTTGGCGGAAAATACTCGTAATGCCCACTGCAGCGCTTACGGCCGTTGGGGCTTTGTGGCAGGCAGTCAGTATGCCATTTGCACACTTGTACAAACTTCAATAAAGCTATATGATCCACCTACACGTTGCCGCACAGCCTACTTAAAGCCACCGTGAAAATCTCCAGTCGCTCCCCACTCGCTGCTCGCCACTTTGCCACGCAGTTGCACACAAAGTGCATGGAAAGTGGGCTAAAATATGGTTATGACTTTATTTGCTAAGTTTTCAAACGGCCAGTTCAGCTTACATACACTCACTAAGAAGCGATGTTTTCTTTACTTTTGTATATAATATGCTTATGTGTATGTGAGGCAGGTGTTGATGAGTGTAGACTTTTTGTTAATGTTTATGGTTAATTTGTGGCAGGATACATTTAGCAACCCACTGACCCCAATCGTTTAAGTGTTAATGGAATTTTATTATGAAAGTAAGTGTAAAACGTAAAACCGTTAATTTTGTGCATAAATCAGTATTTCATTGACAAGAAAATCCCTCAGAATTATCGTCTTTTCTCATAGATCAGAGTGAACTTAATCCAATGATGTTCTACCAATAATCCAACTTATTTACCTACTTTTGCAATCATCATAAAGATTTCCGAATGTTCGAGACTTTCGCCGTTGGAGTCTCTATAATACCCGCATATTTCCCACAGATACTTCTGATTATATTTTCCTTCTCTCTTATTAACTTGGCAATCTGCCAACTGATTTTGTATGAGTCCACCATTGATCGCGAGTGATTTTAGGTATTGCTTCGGTAAAAAAATCGGAACCTTAGTCCTTCCAAAGTAGAGGTATTCTTTTTCTTATGAAATACTGAGGCGGTCCCCTCCTGCATCTTAGTACTCTAGCAATAAGCCATCCGCAGAATCTTTCTCGAACTTCACAAAGGCTGCATTTTCTGGTTTTGTCATCATCTATAATATATTATTATTATTTCACAGACATAATTAGCACCAAAAGGTTTTTACTTAATGGTCCCCAAACTTCCTTTTCTTGGTATTAAAGCCGTTGGTAGGCTTGAACCGAGAACACAAAACTTTGCCATTTGCTTTTCCTCTTTCCGAGATCACCCCAGTTGTATATCTTAAGTGTGATCTCTATGTATTGAAGTCGTCCAGGTCACCTCCAAATTGGTGCATCCTGGGTAACGCTAAATGACCTGCTGCCCTAATAGATTTTAGATTTTGGTAGAACCCTGGGCTGGTGGTTACAGCATTCTTCCATTCGAATATGATGAAGTGGCAGCCATCAATAATTTCTGATGGGCTAATGTCGTACCTATCTCCGTCCCGTTAAAACCCTGGCTCGCCTCAGATTACGTTCCCCCGTCGTCGTTAAGTTGACGTGGTAGGTGTATGTTGAGACCAGTCCACTTGGCTACTGAGACAGTCTTGGGATGTACCTTTCCGGGAAACGCATAGCGACTCTGAACGTGAACCCAGTCGCCCGGGCAAGAAACACAATGTAAAATAAACGATAACGAAAAGGTGACGATGGTTAGATTAGAGAGATCGAAACCAAAGTCAAGATTTTGCCGGGGTAGAGATGCTGTTCTTAAGCCGATGCTATTAAAAGCAGTGCTACCCCAGTCGAAGGATGTTCGGCGCTAGTCATTTCGAAAAACAATAGGTCGTTGGGAGCCAGGTCTCCAGTAGGTCAAGAGTTCAGGAAGTAAGAATGTACATAAATGACAGAGCAAGCCTGGATTCCACTACTAAGCCGACGAAAAAGTGACAACGGTCGCATGAGGGGTAAACGGCCGCGAATGCTTAAATTCGCTGGCTCAGCAAAGCTTCTTAACTGGGAAGTTAGTGCAATCTCCCAAGAAGAATGGAAAAAAATAACTACGGCTATCTCCGTAGTATTCCTGAAGGTAGCAAGAGCCAACTCTGCACAGTGATGAATAGCACCATGGTTTTCACAAGCTCATCAGATGTGGCGATGAAGGATCGACAATCCTCTATAAGTAAGTGATCTCTTGGGTGTGGTTAATATGGAAGCGATCCACATTGGAGGCTGTGGACAAAATGGACTTTCTCCCAAAACGAATTACCACAAAGTGCTAAAGCAATTACTTTCGAATATCATAACTTACATATTTGTTGTGCCTCATAATATTTTATATCAGTTATTTGGAGACTCATTTTGCTTTTGCGGAGAGATTTTTGCGGAAGTATTAAAAGTTATTTGCGAAACCTTGCTCTTCAAAAAAATATAAAATTGTAGCAACTTTAAGTATTCAGCACAAGTTTATGATGTAACACAAACTTGTAAACCAAGCTTGAAAATCATAGAAAATAATCGCCACATAAATAAACTAAAATATATATTACCCCAACATTGACAGCAACAAAACAACTTGCCACATGGCATGACAAGCAGGCATTAAACACAGATCACTTGACTTTATGGACTTTTGGAACGAAACATTAATAAAAGTGTTTACCATTTCCAGTTGGACTTTGAGACACAAAGCAGACACATATGATTTACAAAGCTTTGTAATTCGTGTCAGCGGCTAATGTCAATGTCAAACATAAATAACCGGCAACACAGTGGACACAAAAAGTACGCACACATGCGCATTCATGTAAATGTTCGAAATTTTGGAGGAAAAGATAAAATTTGTGAATATAAAATAATAAATCCATAAAAAACTCGCACTAAACTGCTTGAGTATTAATAATTGCTGGTCCATTGTGTGTTTGAGGTCGCGCATATTAGCCATAATGGCGGCTACACACGTACCGCACTAACTTAAGCGCCAACGGCAAACGTAATTATTCCAATAACCGTTATAATAATGCTATATTAATCGCAATAAATTGAGTAAAAAGTCGCAGTGTGATATTAAAGCTCACAACAAATGATTCGCTGCAATGGCGAAGTGTTTATTTATAGACTCGTATGTAAAGTTATGAATTTGTATAGCCGCTTAACAATTTAGCTAATTGCTAAGTTTTGTTAACGTTAATCGGCGTTAATGACTGTGCGAGTAACATAGATATTAAATATTGACGCAGAGCTGATTTGTGTATTGGTATACGTTATGCTATGTTAGGTCGTGCTATGTTAAGTTATGTGTGTAAAACTCGACTTTTTAATTAGGTAAATGACTCACCTAGGCGCAGTGCCGAAAAATTGATAGTAAATTACATGTTCAATTATTTTAAAATATATTTTTTATGAAGATTTTTTTTAAATTATTTTATAAAAGTTCGTAGGATCTTAACAGAAATTTTTTTCACTATTCATCAAGTAACTCAAATATAGAAAAAGGTATGCGCCTTTGCTAAATTTGGTGTAAAATTCTGCTATTAATTACGTGCTCCTAAATGTAGGCAGTATTTAATCAAACGATGTCAGTAAAATTTTATTAAGGGAAACTCTTAATGTAACTCTAAAAACCTACATTTGGGGTTTAAAAAAATACTGTATCAATTATTTTAAAATTCCTCCTCCTCAATAGCTTAGCATTCGGATGGAAAGTCTTCTTAGGAGTAAAGAAAGGCTAAATTCAGGTGTCAAGCGGCCGGTCACGAAAATCAACCAGGCGCAGTCTCGAACGGAGCTTACGATAGGCTTACTTGTGTAGCGAAATCTATGCAAAAGCCGACCAGGGACAACGTTTGTAACGAGCTCGAAGACAGTCAATATAAAAACGTGACTGCAGGTTGGGCTAGGTGTAGAGGCTGGTGCTAAAACTGGAGCTGAAGCTAAGGCTAGCTCCACAAAGGTAGCAACACCAGCGGCTGCCGGTACCAAACTATGTAGCCAAAATATGGCTGCAAAGGAGGGAGAGGAGAGAGGTGCCAATAGTGTTATTGCAAGTAGTGCGTCTAACAAGGAAGGATCTAATTTTAAGATCGAGGACTCGCTCCCAAATCTATGCGTAAACCGCCAGCAGTGGCAGTCAAGTGGCCTCCGTGGTCGGTTGAAGAGCTTAAGTCGTCAGCCAAATGGCCGAAGACCAAAGACATGACGTCCGCTAAATCATTTGCTGATTGTCATTGGAGTGTTAGCTGAGGGAGATCCCGAAGGACAAATTTCCAGAGTTAAATGGAAATGGGTCCAAGCTGCGCTAACAAGCGTGGTACTGGAAGTGCTATTAAGCGATCTGAGTCCGCCAACGTCATACTCAGATGCCGACTGGTATCAGAGTCCAATAAAATGATATCATGAGATCCGTCTAACTTTATAAGGCCGCAGTAGCCAAGGTTGGGTAGGTGTACCCCGCAGACAGGCTGGTAGCGATGAACCAGAAGAATATTCCATCCAGGCCACGGTCACGAGATAATGTCGCTCATCAGAACCGGCATCCCAAATCTGCAAAAAGAAGTGTGAAGATCCGGTTCAGCCTTCAAAGATTGCATTTTCCTTTCTCCTCGCCTCACTCTAACTTAGATATAACTTTTGGCAATATTTATTGCTTAAAAATTACTTATTTCAAAACAGTTGTTTTTTCTTTGACTTCCAATCTCTCTCCAGCTTTTCTAATATTTCCCACAACAGATTTTAAGCCTTTATCGATAATCGTTTCATCAAACTGCCTCGTCGTCTCCAATATCACTTACTGTAATCACAATTATTATAGAATTTCCCGCCAAGTTGTTGTTGCCAAAACCGATGCCAGAACCATTGAGTCGCAGGCATTCAATGACGGTCAGTTAAAGTGCAATGCACTCTTCGTCACGCAAACGCATGTACACACACACACACACACACACACAAATACACTCACAATACATACTCACACACATGCGAGTGGACGCTCGAGTATTGGTGTGGCTGCTCAAACTTAAATGCCAACTTAACCTGCTATTAAAAGACGACAGAGAATTAAAACGAAAAAAGTGCAAAAGAACATGCAAAAAGACGACGAAAATCTCAAAAAAGCGAAGAAAGCACAAGCAAAAAGTAAAAAGTTGCACAGCAACATGACCACAACAACAACATATCCATATATGCGAGCAGGTGCGGGAGGCGGAGGCTGCATGAGTTCGTAAGAACTCTGAGAAATGTGGCAAGTTCTGCTTACCGCCGGCTAATGGAATGATGTGGTTCTGGTGCCACCAAGTTTGCCAAGCCAAGAAGAGACGATGATGGGGCAAGCGGTGCGGAAGTTGCACAGTCAAAAACTGGAAGAATCAGTTTATATTTGTAACACACACCGCGAGCAAACGTGTGCAGAAACCGAAATGAGCAAACGCGGTGGAGACACAAGCGAAGAATCGTATAAGTTCTGGCCAAAATGAAGTACCTGGAACGCGCGGAGGAGTCGATTCGAGCAAACAAAGCGACACTGAGGCACTGATGCTAAAGCCAAGAATACCAGTTTCACTGACTCTCAGATCATTTGCGCTGGCATGTTGTAAGACTATTGGCTCGCCAGAACACAGAGCTGGTATTTCGATATACATACATATACATCTACTATATATAAGTATTTATGTATTCAGTTGGCGGTCTTATGCTTTTGCCACACATTCAAACTTGTTATCAGAGCTGGCGAGTGCGAGAGACTGCCGGCAAGACAAGCGAGGAAATGTTACTTCCTGGAAATCAATGTGAATCAAGTTTGCTGATTTTTTGCATTCTTGCTGCGATTTTTGTTCTATGCTATTCAAGCATGATTTGTGGAGTCTTGCTACCATATTTCTGTATGACTCATACTCAGCGGTGCCAGTGGCAAATATTTTGTGGTCTTGTTGGTGTGCTTATGATCCTTTCCATTGTTTCTGAGTATGAGAAGTAGTTGCTACAAGTAAATTCATTGTATTTGTGGGATTTTGTGAGAATATTATTTTGTAAAATTTATAGGTTGATCTCCGATTTTTAGCATGAAAAAGAAAGCTTGAACAATGACTTTGCCGGAAATTTTGTGTTTTCAATAGATTCACGGCTGTGGAATCGTAGAAATTTTGCAGATGGTTTTTGTGGATTCTATTGCAATATGAACACACCGTATTTAAGTGGCCTAAAGTATTCAATGAACGTCGTGAATTAGTCAAAGATCATCTGAGTCGTCCATCCATCTCTGTTAATGACGATCGAACGATTGCTCGAGAAAGTTAAAGTTGTAACCTGGTACCTAGTAGAAGTCAAGTCCTTGCTTCTGGCGTATCTTTTCACTGGTGCCCGTCTTCCCAAGACATTTCTGGCCGCTATGCGATACGAGATTACTGCCTTGATTGCTGGTTCTCTATGTATATGTTGACTTTGGGGTTCTCTGCTAGAATATTAGAGGCGAGCTCGGTGGTTTTCACAATAGCAAAGACTTTTGCATGAAATATGCTGCAGTGTTCCGGTAACTTAACTCTGGACAATATATCTCGGCACCAATTCCATCCACCATTTTTAAGGCAAATGTTTAGTGGGTTGTGCACAGCTATAACACCTTCACGCCAAGCATTTCTTTCTATGATTACTCTTCTTCCGCAGTTGAAAAAGTAGGATCGTGTGGATGCTTGCAGAACCACCATTACCCACCGAGCTATAAGTATGCCATATGTGTCATTCTCTTACAGCTCCTGTTATGAATAATCCAACGAGCCTCTGAACCCTTTCCATTGGCTTCCGGTAGTTGGAGTTTTTTACGCCTGGTCACCATACTACTGCACAGAATAGTTCTTACAATATATGTGTGTATGTGGGAATAGCACCAATGCATGAGAGGGAGAGAGAGTTCCCAAATTTTTCTGAGCATCTGCCATTGCTAGCCTTTCTCACTCCTTCTTCCAACCCAGCTTGCTGTTCATTACAACTCCAAGATACTTGCTGTGTCCTTGAAAGAGACTTGTGTTCCATTTATCAAAGGGAGGGAATCTGTGGACAACAGCAGATCTGGATCCAATCAATTTACAAAGAAATTATTATAGATTAGTATAAACTCTTGAGATCAAAAAATTACAAATTTTTTGTATTTATATTTTTAGTCCAGATAATTATCTGAGAAATCTTCACGACACGATATATTCCGACTTATAGTTTTCCAGAACACTTTGACACTCTAACGATCCTTTAAGTCGAGAGGCAATAATTTTCTACATCAGTGTAGCGACTGGATTGATGCATTCACACCTTCAAAGGCTAAAACAAAGGTATGACCTTGGGAATGGAAAAAAAACTAGATGTTCTTAAATAGTAGTTTAACAAGTCAATTAAGAAGTATCCGGCTGACCATAGTAAAACACATTTATTTTGGGATCATTCTTTTGAGTTCTCAGAATAGGAATAGCCAGATCTGAAGAATACGGTGGATCTGGCAGTAATTTGAAGCCCTATTTATGGATTTCTGCCTTCGTTTTCACCGGCTAAGTGGCACGGTGCGGCCGTTTTTGGCGATTTCGTCCTTTCGCCATAACATTGCCAGCCGCCTGTAGAGTTTTTCTATGCTTTGGAGCGGCTTCAGCGAGTGTAATCCACTCAGATAACTATCAATTGGACAACGGAGTGAAACGATGGAGACACATTTCATTCATTGTCAGATACCGATGCAAAAGTTCGGGTTTATTAAGTCGCAAAATCTCCAAACACTGCTCCGAATCATCAACTCGTTTTGGTTTTGGTCAAAAGTGAGCTCGCGTAGTACCCACTTGGCACAAAGCTCTCTTATACCCAAATATTCGTGAATAATAGATGTATACATTCAGTTGAAATCTTTAGATTGCCTGCTCTCTTGAATAACTTCACTTTACGGTCATCCAAAATTATTTTGTGGATTTTTTTGATGTTTCCTTCGGTAACAACCTTTTTTGGACGTCCACTGGGTTCACCTTCTTGGGTGCTAATTTCACCACGCCTAAACTTAGCTTGCCAATACTACTGGTTGATTTTCCTGAAACAGGCACAGATTTTATTTCAACTCTATATTCCCCCTTGAAAAGCAATATTTTATCTACACGCGAAATTCCTTTTTTTCACCATTTTTCACAATAAGAAAAGTTGCTTTACTCAAAATATAATTCAAGATATAATTCACAAACTAGTGATCCGATAGGCGTCTGGTTTATAGACAAGAACTTTTAAGGTTGGAACTAACTAAAAATCATATTTCTAATAAAATTTAAATTTTCAAAATTTGATAAACAAAATTTTTTTAAATTCAAAATTTCCATAGTTGAATACTCTCATAGATATAAATTACAGATTTTCATCTCTATTTAGTTGAAATTTATCTCTAAAATACTACTATAACCATAGGGGTTAATACTACTCGTATACTCGAATGCAGTAAATATTCGTTACCGTATAAGCTTATAAGCATATGCGCATATGTTTGCCAAATTAAAACAAATTGTTTTTTTTTTCTTTTCAAATTACCGTATTAAAGAAAAATTACGCCGCTTTTTTATGGAAAACTCACTTTTAATAAGCTTCAATTCAAGTTTAACATTCACTTTGCGACTAAACAAATATAGGCAGCTTTTCCAAAACGAACACGCGAATTAAGTCATAAATAAATATGTGAGCATGTTAGTATATGTGTGTTTATATATGTATGTGTTTTGCTGCATTTCCTCATACCCGTTTCGGCTTGTAGCCGCAGCTGTGAAACGCAACGCGACACTCGCAATAAAGTGATTAGCATTTTTCATGCCACCGCAAGTGGCAAGTGGTGAGCAGTCGTAAATGCGGACATGCTATTGGTGGGGAAAGTGTTGAGCGCACACACACACACATTATGCTGTCATAAACAATTAATATCGCACATAAATCAATGCAATTTTCGGCTCCAAATGCACTTGCAACCACTCTTATGTGTGGTAATGCCTCAAATGAGCGAGGAAAAATCAGGTGCCACCGATTTATTAAATGCCAGCTCCTCTTCTCGGCTACTTTTCGTTTTGCAGTTTATTAATTTATATTCACTTTAATGTAATTTGTCTGCAGGCAGGTAGCACTCACACCTGCAGGCGCTAGAAAACCAGTAGTTGAGTGACGATGGCACAGAAGCTTGGGTGGTGATGAGCAGTTACGAGTAGTTTCAAATTAAATTCAAATTTTACGAAATTTTGCAAAAAAAAAAATATTTTTTGTCATTTAAGTAGTTAATAATAAAATTTTGTTTATTATTTTTCTACAACTCTGGTTAACTTTGAAAATCAGCTCGAATTATTTTTTTTTTCTCGCTCGTCTATCAATGTCACCCACTATAATCTCGTGATGTGCAACTTAAATACTGTCATTTTGATTAATAGAAAAAATGCTTTAAAGCGCATTGAATATTTTTTATTATTTTTCCAATATTTTTTTTTTAGAAATTACGTTAAGAGCTCAACTATAGAAATGTATTTTACTCTTGTATATTGTATTTTTGTATTTTAATCGTATTGAGCATTTAAATCGTACGCTCGCCATAAATAGTCATTCAAATGTCTTTGAGCTGTCAACTAAAATATTTCACCTTATAATGCTAGTTTACTAATAGTAGTCACTAATATTAATGAATCCAGAGTCTGTGAATAATCTAGAAAGATGAATTTCGAACCACATAACCCCAATACCAATAATCTGTTGTTTACGAAAAATGATTTTTAATTATACAGAGTTGACTCCCCTATGAGAATTAATTCAAGCTTTGAGTAAAAATAGATTCCATATCGAATTTCGTGGCATACCATACTACTATGAGCAAAAAAATGGTAAGACTTCGTTCATAATTTTAAAATTATTTTTTTTTTTTTAATTTATTTTTTTAAATTTATGTTGCCTCCTCAAAGTAAACCACCATGGTCCCAATATACTTGTGCCAACTTTTTTTCCAATCTCCGAAACAGTTGCTAATTTCAATTTCAATATCCTTCAATGCGTAAATCAGTATTGGCTGAAATTTTGGCGAAAAACTCACGAAGGATCAATGCAGTATGCGACGGTGCAAAAATCAAGATTTGTCGGCACATAATTCCGACTTCTCTTTACGAAGAACTTCACGCAAGCAACGCAAAACACTCAAATAGTATTCCTTGTTGACAGTTTGGTCGGTCAGAAAGAGTTCAGAGTCCACCACACTTCAATATTCGAAGATAACTGTCAAAATAACTATGATTTTTGACCTGCTTTGACGTTTTTTATTGGATTCAGCTCCCATATGCCACAATATTTGGCCGATTGATTGCCTATTATTGGGTCGTAAGCATAGATCCAAGACTCATGGTCAGTAGTAACACATTTCGTGATCCTGATGGTCGGAAAATATTATTTCACAGACGTTAACGTTTTCGAAAAAATTAGTGATTTTGGAACCAATCGCAATTTCACCTTTGTTAGGCGCAAATGATATTTCAAAATGGTGTCAGTTCTTCCCGCGTTTGGGTGTCACTGTGAACAACAATCATTGTGGTTTACGTGAATACCTGTGGAAGTCGGCCGTAAGGTCAGTGCTTTAAAAAGCTCATAGATCAATGCAATGCGTTGATCAGCGTCCCAAATAATAAATGGAAGGAACACATTTTCACCTCGGTTGGGATTGAGGCCCATCTAAAACCTCTGCCGTGCTGTGGTTCCGGCACCCGACAGCATTGCTACTCCATACTGGATTGAATTTTTCAACACTGCCTGCTTTTAGGCTTAAACCGCAGCCACCGCGAATCTCCACAAAGAGCCAAACCCAATGTGCAGACTTAAGTAAACCCCAAGGCCTAACTGCTAACCGTGATACCAATATAAAGTCTCTGGTAAGACCTTGTAGCTTTTGCTACTACCAGTTGAGTGCCCACAACTCAATGACTGGTGACATTTGTCGCTTGAACTTCAAGTGTTTATTCATTAGAAGTAAACTCATTTAAAGTCTATAACATAATTTCAAGGCTTAAGGATTTTAGTCGCCTCTTACGACAGGCATACCTTACCGCGGGTAAATTCCACTGGATATCACTCTGAACAGTCAAAACTTCAAAGTCGTAGATAATTTTGTCAATCTCGGAAACCAGCATTAGCACCAATAAAGACGTCAGCCTCGAAATACAACGCAGAATCACTCTTACGAGGTACTACAAGTATTTTCGACTAAGTAGGCAATTGAAAAGTAAAGTCCTCTCTCGACGAACAAAGACCAAATTCCAACCGAAGTTAACTTTTGATTACTTCATAATTTAAGTACAATATAACTATGAATTTCAATATTTTTTTATTGTTGGCAATAATAATCTAACATTTTAAATTTTTTTTTCATTTCAGAAGACTACTTGGTGTAACTTATTGGTAAGTCAAGAGCTTGAAGCTTATTATTAGATTTTAAAGGCCTTTAAGCAGTTAATTAAATTTAACGATAAACCAATTATAAAAAAATTTAATAATTATTAATTATGAAAATATGTAGATACTTAACTTAGTGTATAATAGGTATTATCTATTATAACTTATAACCAACCACTAGCCTGCCTTCAACCATAAGCAAAAAACAAAGCGGCAAATTCACAACAACAACAACCGCCAAGTTCAGCAACCGCTTAATCATTTCATTATTATTTATTGCTTTTAGGGCTTCCTTTCGTAAAATTCACACATAATTCACAAGAAATTCATGGAGTAATTTGGAAAAGTCGGAAATAATGAGGAGAATTACGGCGCGCCAAAAAGACGAGTGATAGTTTATACTTGAATATCATGTGTATATATGTATGTATATGATATACATATTTACAATTTTTTTATTCGAAAAATTGCACTTGTGTGCATAAGTGTGCATTTGTGTTTCTTTGTAAGCGCCATTAAACTAATTGATTACCACCACATGTGAGGCGCGGCGACGCGGCACCCAGTGAGCTTGCAAGCTTTCGCAGCGCAGTGTGAACCGTCAGCGCGTTGCGTATGAGGGCGCATAGCGTGTGGCAAATAGCGAAATGTCATTGTTGACACGAAAATGTGTAGCAGCTACAACCCCAGCACTAATCCAGCGCTGTCGGTGTCAAAGTGCTGGATCAAAAATTTTCCGAATTCAATTAAGGCGCTGCGTCAAGCTGTCTGACTGACTAACTTATGGCTAAATTTGATGAAAAGAAGAAACCTTTGCGCTTTTGTTTCGTCTTATCGGGTGAAATGATTTAAGTTTTCTTTGTGGGTTTTTACAAATAATTCAATTGACTTGTTTGCTGACTCTTTGACGAGACATTTATTTGTGGAAAAGCATGTGTATTGGTGCTCCGTTATATTTTGGTGGTATTGGTGACATTGTTTGCAAATATTTTTGGTATTTTCTGGGTTGATTGCACTTTTTGAGTTTGCAGACTGCAGGAGCTTATTAATTTTTGCCTTAAACTTAAGTGCGATTTGTCATGCAAACCCAAATCCTATTAATGACTGAACTCACTAATTGACGGATGGAAAGTTTATTGAACTGCTTGAAAAACCAAAAGTTGTAATAATGAGAAAAAAAGTTGAAAATTGAACTGATTATGCTGATATTGTGAAATCATAATTACAAAAAAGGTAGAAATGTATGACAAATGGAAATGGACATTATTAATTCTGAACTGAAGATTACATAGTTCGGAGTTGGCTCTTGAACCAAATCGATCTCTGCTTTCTATAATCTCCAATGGTGATCAAAACATTGTTTTAATGTACTACTTTCCTTCCGAAAGGTTCAAATTGTTATTCGAGGTTTAAAGAGATGTCTTTATGTATAGCTGAAGAGAGAAGAATGTATTGAAGGTCATCATTGTTCACTGAGTTCTTTTCTAACTCAAAGTCGAATGTTAGGTTTGTGAAAACAGATACACTTATCCTAGTTTTCATTTCTTTTTTAGTTCGATAGTTTCTTCCTGAAGCTTCTTCTTTATTGGCGTAGACACAGCCACTCTGCTGTCTTTTAATTCGCTATACTACGTCAATGTCGTCGTATATCTCGTACAGCTCATCAGAATCGACTGTGGTATTCGCCGTTGCCAATACGCAAAGGACCATAAATCTTTCGCAGAACCTTTCTCTCCAAAACTCGTAACACCAACTCATCAGAAGTTGTCATCGTCCATGCCTCTGCACCGTATAGCAGGACGGGGATGATGTGTGACTTGTAGAGTTTGATCTTTTTTTCGACCTATCCTTGTTCACTTCCAGACTCATTTACTTCACTTCTTTGTCCAAACTCGAGAAAGCAGACCTAACGATGCGGTTGTTATGGCTAATGATATCGATGGTAATGCGTACTTCAGAAGGTGTGTCGGAACCGCCAATATCGGACAACTTTAGCATAGACTTGCCATACAAACTGAAGTATCGGCATCAAGTCTTTGTGTGGGAAACTATTTATACGACGAGCTATACTATACTCACAAAATTTGTCAGGAACTATTATACGAAGTAACAATACAACCTTCGATAAAATTGTTCTGATCGGATCACTGTAGCATACAAGTATATATAGCTGTCATACAAAATGGCCAGTCAAAATTAAGTCATTGTTTGGATAACCTTTTTATTTGACGAGGTATATGCTAAAAATTTGGCAGGAATTTTACAGGAAGTTACAATACTACCTTCGAAGAAATTGTGCTGATCGGATCTTTAGCTGCCATACAATATGACCGAAAATGTGAAGATAAAGCTTTTTTAACCCTTTTATGCTTTTCTTCATTTCTTTCGAAACTCAGAGAAGCTCGTCTATGAATTGCATCACTTTACTAACTATCTGCCATAACCTCAGATTTGATTACTTGATAATTTTATATAAACATAATGTTTCCAAATTACGGAAGCCATTCGAAGTAAATGGATATTCACTCGAATCAACGTAATTTCTTCATAGCCATCAGCAAAAGCTTTTAAATTGTAGCTTAGCATGAACATATGTACTCTTACTTTTTTAAGTAAATATTTACAACAAATATATGTTTTACAACAAACATATTTTTTCGCAATATTCATTTTTTTCCTTCCCCTCTCTACACTGTCCCATGTACTTAAAAGTAGCACACATTTGCGAATTTCTGTGTTACCGAGTTAGTTGTTTGGCTATTTAGTCTAATGGGATAATCAGTCCAAATGAGTTGGTTCGTTAATGTGCCGACATCTTTTCGCCGCCGATGGTAAACGCGACGCTGCTTTGTTGTGGTCTTTGACTTTCAATCAGCATCACCGCAAAACTTTCCTTTATCCACTTCTGCCATTATAAATATTAAATATTTGTTTTTGTATTTGAACGCGATTGCCATTCCGACTTCATTTGCTGTTTGTTGTCAATATGAGTACTTAGCTTGTTGCTCTGTTGTTGTTGCTGTGAGTTTCCTGTGTTGTGTAGTACTTGTAATTACCGACATACCTACACAGATATTGCGATTATCTGTAATGATGAAACTGGGTCACATCGGCTCTTTTAAATGGGCATTCAATTACACATAGCTACACTTCGTCAGTTACTTATGCCGCTCTGGGCTCTGATACTAGGTGTGTATGTTTAATGTGAAGGGAAATAAGCATAAGTACACACAACATAAATGGTAAACAAGCCAATATTTGACCTAATAACCGCTATCGATATAATCGCTTATTAGATCTCTCCAAATAAAGAATAAATGAACTCTTTAGCTGCGAGAAATATTAGTGTCAATGAAGGTGTTTAAGGTTTGAGTTCTCAGCACGTAACAAGACGGATTTATAAGATTCTTCAGCTAATATAAGCACTCTCGTGCTTCTCAGAAGCAAATTTATTAAAAAAAAATAAAGAGAGTAAGTAAATGTGTAGTAAGAAACAATCTTTCTTGCATTTGAGGTTATGTCCAACACATAGCGTGGATTTAAATGCTCTTCAAAGTTATTTACAGTCGCTTGAAATCATCAGAGGAATTTCAAACTTTGACAACATTTTTAGAGACACATTTTTTCCGTTGACGCTGATGCGCTGTGCATTCTGCAAATAACGTAAATTGAGAAATATTGCACAATATTTCCAAATGCAAAACAAAACTATTGAGCCCTCGGCGCTACATTTCGACTGTCTCATCTTAACTCATACCGGATTGAGTAAATTAATTAAAGACACAAACTTGTGCTGCTCGCATTCGAAATTATTCCAAATGAATAGACTTAATGGATTCAGCATTGATGTACCAACCATGTCCGCCTTAAGAATCTTCATACACACACACAAACACACACAAGCATTTGAGTGCCAACATGAATAAGTTTATGCATAAGTATCTGCTGGCTGATGCCACTTAACTCGCCACCAACCCCCACCAGACTGCCGCTTGTCCACAGTGTGGCATAAATTAGCACACCCGGAAATATTTGACTCTTTACTTTGCTTGAACTTAATTGAGAATTATGCATTATTAGCATAGAATTTCTGCATTTCTATGATTGCTTTAGCTGCTTGAATGTACCGTTAGCGTACATATTTGTTTTTGTGTTTACTTGCTATTGTCTACTTAATTGAGAAATGACTTTGAATAATGGGAACACAATGCTGCAATTTGCTAAGATTATACGCAAAGAGTTGTGTTCGAACGAATTCGAGTAGGAGACAACGTAGGGGAAATATAGGGAGATCCAAGTATAAGCATTACTTAAAAATATAGCATTTGGAAATTTTAGACTGTAGACATGTCTATGTATTGACCGATGGCTAAATCTGATGATGTTTTAGTGAAGACAGCAGTGAAACTCTGAATCGGAAAAGAAATACTTGAAATATGATGTAGCTGGAGGTGACAATAGATCAACCGTAGTTTTAACTAAATACGCTGATGAAGAGCTGACATATTTCAATGAAAACTTAAGTGAGATATTCCTGAGAGATCCATCCACTATTCTCATCGATTGTCGGAACATACTTAACAGAATTCTTGAGGTCGATTGACGTAAAAACTGAAATAAAACAAACTTATTTATTGGGCATAGATTTCGGGGATTGTATATTTATTGACAAGAGAGTCAATCGGAATTAAGAAATAAAGTTATCTCTCACTGAATCAAATCAATACTTAATGAGACCCAAACCATATCCGAAACCATATATATAAATACAACTCCTTTACCCAACAAAGCGCCTGAGGGCCAATGCATAAGCATTTAATTTCTATTACCATGAACACAGTGGGTTATCTGAAAGTGTGATATGGCAACACTCTTAAAAAAAATATTATTTAGAAATTCAAGCATTTTTGAATATCAGAACCCCAGCAGTTTTCTAACGTATTAGGATATTAAACATATTTTATTATAGTATTTAAACAAGTGGCAACCTCGTGCAAAAATATTTTTAACTGAAATTATTATTTACAACTATATGTAATTATTTCTACATTTTTTTTAATATTTATATATCAAATTCTGAGAAGATGATTTTTAAATGAGTGGCAACACCGTTCGAAAAAATATTTGTTTGTAATTGTATAGTTTTATATTCATATTGCAATTTTTTTTGGTTTGTTTATTATTTATTAAAATTTTTTAAGCAGGTGGCAACTCATTGCAAAAATACATTTCAGAAAAAATTTTGTTTATAACCTTATTTTATTACTTTATATACATATATACAAATGTACATACATTCGCTTGCATATATTTTAAGATATGGATTTGCAAAAAGGTGGCAACTCGCTACGAAAAATTTAATTTTTTACTAAGTGCATTTTGTTTGTCTTTTAATTTTATTAGAAAAAATTGTTAATGGGTGGCAACTCTCGCTGCTAAATTATTTGAGTATAAGCTTCTTTAAACCATCTTAGCTTACTTTGGTTTTTTTTTATTGTAAACTTGTGCTTTATTAATTATTATTAGAAATAAATCGAACTGGTGGCAACACTTATTTCAGATTTCACTAGGGGTGCCAGTGAGGAACTTTATAATATTTTAGATCTTTACAAAGGGAAACAATTGATTGACATATATAGGTAGGGGCGCTTAGAGACAACAAGGTCCCGGGAAGAATGAAGGATGTGAATACTCTATCCATCAATTGTTGGAAAAAACAAATCTGCAAAGAACTACTGCCAAGCTTCGAGCCGCCCTGAGAACTTCGGACTGGGAAAAATTACCCCCAATCACCTCGCCTCTTCCCTCTCACTCTTTGTAGGAGACTAAAAAAGCTTAATACGAAACTATAAATATAAATTGGACAGAGATAGCCGTATATCATTAATTAAAACCAGCAACATGCTATCCAAACAGTTATCAACATATAACAACAACAAACACAACTGTAATGATAACAACTGTTCAGCGCCTGAGTAGAACGCAACTTCATTATCTCCAGCATACATTGATGCAGCAGCAACGGAAATGGCAGTAAAAAATGGAAGTAGCGAAATAGTACATATATACATATAAGTATATATGTATGTATAAAAGTATCCTAAGAGTAGAGAGAGAAAATTAAATTGTACTTGTAATCAAGTATATTCCATATTCGTCTATAAGTAAATAATAACTATATATGTAGTAAGTATATGCTCGGGCAGTGTTGCCTTGGCTTTCCAACTATTTGCTTTAATTTGCGGAAATTGGCAATAATAAACGCTGGCAACACAGCAACACGCTGGCACAACTACACGCACCAACAGCTGTTCAAGTGTGTATGAATGTAT
Source organism: Bactrocera dorsalis (assembly GCF_023373825.1). Taxonomy (NCBI): domain Eukaryota; kingdom Metazoa; phylum Arthropoda; class Insecta; order Diptera; family Tephritidae; genus Bactrocera; species Bactrocera dorsalis. The sequence continues at coordinate 17,230,027 of NC_064307.1, read as the reverse complement.
GTGTTTGCTCCGTTGCCTGTTTTTGCCGATAATCACGCTGAAAGCGAAGTAGCCGGCATCTGGCGCTTGGAAAATCAAATAACGAGCAGCCACCAACCGAACAGGAGACGATGAATACTCGTAAATGACAATGAGTGAAAGAAAATCGCTTCAAATGTGCATGAGTACATATGTATGTATGTATGTTTGTATGTAGCTGCGCGTTGTTAGCATTTGGAGCTTTTTGCCGGCATTAATAAGTGATTGAGTGAATGACTGAACGCGTTCAAAGCGCGCTTAGGTGCCCCGTTACACATACATATACGTGTATATATACTTGTATACCTATGTATAGTATATAAATTGCCCGATGATTGAATTGACCGACAGGAAGACGCAACGATGAATGCAAAAAATGCTGCCTTCCAGACTGTAGGCGAATACTTGCAGCTGCGCTCTAAAAGCTTTTCAGTCGAGGAGTTGAGTTTACTTTGATTGGTTTTGATTTTGCAAAGATGTAAAATATCCGCAACAAATTGTTGTTGTTTGTGTTAATCGAAGAAGAAACAAAAAAATATTAACTTTGCCTGCACCGAAGTTATAATATCCTTCATAGGTGCATTTTTTGTAGCAAAAAAGGTTCGATACCACCAGATCGAAGGTGTCTTCAAGTTAAAGACGCTTCTTTTCGTATATATGTATAAATAATAGGAGTTAAAAGTAGGTCCACCGCCCTAGAAAAAGCTTGCCTACATCCCCAAATTTTACTCCTGCCGGGAAATAAACTGAAGCCTTCAAGGGTTGTAGTAACGCATTAAACTTACTAGATTACAATGGCATTCTTATAAACATTTTTGCTAGGAAATTTATAGTTTGGACGACATACCGCGTTTCGAACCAAAGGCATGCCAACAATTAGCCGCTTACTTGTTGCTGAGAGTAGCTATTAGGAACGTCAATCCAAATGCACATACTTTCATATAATTTCCATACATATGTATGCTAAAAATATATTCAAATATTATTCATTTCGTTATGTGCACCTTATGCAGTTTTGCCATGACATGACAGCTTGTCATTTTAAGTGAAAACTTGCAGATTTTTCATTTATAAGAGAAAAGTAGCCATGGTGATGGAGATGAGGGAACACTTTGAACAAATACTTTGTATTGTTTTTCTTTACAAATTTTTTTTTTTTGGTTTTAAAAAATAAAAAGAAATAATTTAACTTCTCAAATAATTGATTAACTATCCACAGTACTGATTACTCTGAATTCGCCCGAATATTTCTATAGATTTTTTATCCTTAAGCAAAGTTTGTGTGGATTTTTAATTCGATCCTTCGAAAGGGGTAAATCTGAACTATATAAATTGCATAAAATCAAGTCGCGATGTGTCGTGATTTGCATGTCACAATATGACTTCAAGGGAGGCTCTATATAAGATATGCAGACCTCGTACCTGGCCAGTGCTAAGGTGACTGCGCGCCGCGATGTGATGTGAAATGGAAGTCACAAAGTGACTTTAGGTAAAGGGTTTTATGTGATGTGATTTCAATGTCATGCGGTGACTTCAGGGGAAGCTGGCTGACAGCTGGCTCTAAATAAGTAAAGAAGGCACCGTGCTTGGTCAGTGCTTAGGTGACTCTCGCGCCTGAGTATGATGTAAATTGGAAGTCACAAAGTGTCAGCGGCCCCAAATCTAAACAAAGGGTTGTCGTCTTAGATAAATGTAAATAAAGGTTGGGACTTGGCTAAATGTAAAGAAATGGCTTAGCGATTACAAATCGGCCAAATATAAACAAACGGGGCATTTATTTCATAAAATAGAAACAAAGGATCACATGAAATGGAAACAAAAGGGTCAGTGCCACAAATGTAAACAAAGGTTGTGGACTTGGCTAAATGTAAACAAATAGTTTGAGGTCAATGAAATATAAGCAAATCGGTCGCCAACCTCATATAATATACAAAAATGGATCATTAACCATATAAAATGTAAACAAAGATTAATGTCTAGGTTAAATGCAAACAAAGCTTGTGAACTTGGCCATCATCGATCTGATAAAATGGAAATAAAAGGGTTATTGACAAAACATGACCATAAAATGTAAGAAAATGGGTCAGCGACCCCAATGTAAACAAAGGTTGTTGTCTTGGTTAAATGCAAAAAAAGGTTGTGGACTTGGCTAAATGTGAACAAAAAGGTCACAAATGTAAACAAAGGGGTCTATTACCTTGACCAAATGTAAAAAAGAAGCCATTGACTTCGACCAAAAATAAACGAAAGAGTCATTGACCTAATAAAGTGTAAACATAGGAGTCATTGCTGTAGTGATCCGAACTGGACAATATAACTGGAAGAATCTACATTCACGAAACGTATTCTTACATGTGATTTTGCGTGCGTTTACGATTATACCTTCAAAACTGTCCAATATCTAGAGAAAGACGCTCCAAAAAATCCGAAATTGCTAATGGTACTGAAGCGTATTCCAGCCGAGACTTAGCTTAATCCTTTTGAAAATTGGAATTCACAAAAAAGTAATGCAAATAAAAGCTTTAAATGATACTATATTCCATTACAGGTTTTATAAAATCTTTATTCAATTTCACTGAAAATAGAAGTGAGATATCGATGTGAGCCCAATCTATATGCTCACCATTGTTTTATTCTATATGAATACCGATTTGTATTCAATCTCGGACATTACCAACAATTATGTGAGCATTAATTTACTATATAGACATTTTATTTGATCGATATGCCGAAAAATTTAAGTTCTTTTTTATGCCAAGAAATTTAGAAATTAAAGTTTAAAAATTCCCACTCCTTCAACCTCTACAAACTCAAGCCATCAGCACTACGTTCTTTAACCCTCAGCAACAACCACAGCATTGCAAATAAAGTTCAGCAACTTTTTGTGCCTTCAATTTGCAGATTTACACTTAATGAGAATGCCAGGCACGTCCCAACTGTTGGTTATTTGTGATTTCTATTTGCGTTGCGCGTGCGACGTGTTGTCGAGAGCATGCGAAGCTGCTAAAAAAAGAAGTTGCACGAACAAAGCTACTCATTCAAAAGCAGTCGACAATACCAACAACAGCAACAACATGCATTGAAGCAATGAATTTCTCTTCAGATTTGCATCTTCATTTCTATTCATCTGTCAAAATAGTTTGAGCGCAGCGCCACCAACGCCGCCTGCAACGCTGTGGCACGCACAAATAACTGCATATATTTGTTGTTTGTTGTTGTTGCTGTTTGTTTGGCTGCCTTATCTCTTGTCATTTGCATTTAACGAAATGAACTTTTTCCTTGCTCTCCACGGCATATCCAACTAAATAACTTTAAATGGCTACTTTAATTTAATTTTATTTCACAAAAGACGCAAAACGTGTTGTTGCATTCAAAAACGGTTATTTTGTGGCTGCCTTTGCGGTTGAAATGAAGTTTGCGGCGTTTGCAGATTTATCAACAATTTGCGATTTCGTTTTTTGTGCGGCCTCTGCGCATGCGCCTGCGCCAACGATGTGTTGTTGTTATTGCAGTCGCATTGCATTGTTGTAAAATGTCAAAAATTTTCATTTTTACAACATTCACTTGTCACGTGTCAGCGTTTGCGCGCTGTGAAGGCTGGCCTTGCTTCGATTCCCCTTTGATTGCATCTCATCTAATGTATGTGTGTATGTATAAGAGTTTGTGGCACATTTGTATGCATTTGTTGTAGTTTTGTCGAGTCGAAGGCGAATGCGTTTTGCATACAAATTGCTTATGACAACAACAACACGTGACGCTTGATAATTGCTAACAACTAACAATCGTCATTTCATTCATACTCACACATACACACAAACACTCATACACACATACAAAAAAAAAATTACCATATAAAAGTTTTCTTGTTGCATGCAATTTGCTTATTTCGATCGCATTGTCCGATAAGAAGTTGTAATTTTCCAATTTTGTCGAACACACCGTCACACAGTGGCTCTCAAAGCACCAGCACTTCATTCAGCTATAAGTTATACATACACACACTAACACATACAGACAGACGGCGTCATACATCATAATTTATGAGGTGCTAATTTTATGTTAATTTGCCGATTTCAATCAGTGTCACTTACAATTGGACGACTCGCTGCTTGTGTGGGGGTAATGACTTTGACTGGAAGTTTTGCTTTTGTGAAAATTCGTGAGAAGTCCATTAGTGCGTACATACATATGTATATGTTCGCTGATGCGCTGTCTTAAGTCAATCAATCATTTACAAATAACAACTCAATTTGTGGCATTGTCAGCTTCGGTCATCACCATAATTAGTAGGTACATCATCGCTCTTATTCTCGCTTAGTTTCGGTTAAGTATAACTTGCATATTACTTAGTACATATTTATATGTATACTTATATATATAAGTATGTCTGTACATTGTGACAAAAAACGCAAAATATTAAATTATTCATCAATATTTATTTTATCGCCTTCAAATCCCCACTTATGCCAATCGCTTTTCCAGTCCTCGAAACACTATTCATAAGCACTTTTCGGGATGACCCTCAGCTCCTTCAGCGAATTCTGTGTTATCTCTTCGATCGACTGAAAATGGGTTCCACGGAGTGGAAATCTTATTTTCTGGAACAAGAAAAAAACACACGGAAATACAGTGGTTGATTGATGATATTCATTATCGTTGTGTTAAATCCATGTTCTTTCACAATTCCGGCCGTTTTCGACGGATGTCCTCACGCAAACGCCTCAATACGGCCAAATAGAACTCTTTATTGGTCTTTTGTCTTTCCGAAACAAATTCATGATACACCAAACCACAATATTGAAAAAAAATGAGCATCATCTACAATTATGATCGGGTTTGACCTGCTGTTTTTGGTTTCGGCTCGTTTTTTCCTCTCCATTCCAATGATTGTTGACTTGTTTGCATGTAAAACTCATAAACCCATGTCTCATTGGCAGTTGTAATCCTTTCCATGAATATGGCATCGGAATTCGCACCATCAAGGAAGTCCAAAGTTACCTGTTTACGATACTCGTTTTCAAAAAAAAAATTAGTTTTATCGTTACGAGTCGGGCAAGAACGCGTTTCATGACCAAAATATCTACCAAAATCATTCGCGAAAGATATGATGTGGGAGCATTACGTAGTCACTTCACTCACGTTTGAAATTTCATAATAAAATGGAGTCCATGTACTTACTTACAGTGATATTATTTTCCTATTTTTCATGATCGGCCGTTTTGTTGCTTTTGTACTTATAAAGGTGCTGCACATTGCCTAGTTAAACACTTCTTAGCTCGCTAACATATTTGATGAATTAAGCCAATTCTTGATACCCTCAAGTGAACCGTATTCCAATGACAGCGTTCTGCATCAATCGGAGCAAATAGTGGTTAGATGGGGTGAGGTCTGTTCTATAAGGTGGGTGAGGCCAAACTTTCAGAAAAAATAGCTTTTAATCAGTATTTAAATATGTGGCCAGGCGATATCTCTATGTATAATTATTGCCTATTGCCTAGCTAGCTAGCTTCTCTGCATTTTCCGGCAATCGCCTGCTTCAATCCCATGAAAGGACCGGACAATCCAGTTGCATCTCCTTAAATCGTAATCTTTAATACGCATTGCAGTAATTGCAGTGGTCGTCTTCAAAAAAGGGCTCTCACATCTGAGGTTGTTGAAATTTATTAATTGGGGGTGTTTCTTTTTTGCGTGGCGGGTCCCAATCCCCGCACACAATTCTGGGGAAGGATGATTCGCCTTATAATTTTAGCTCACCTTCTAATGGATGTCTTTTAGCTACACAGAGAATACTTGATCTAAGATCGGAAGTCGTGAGTTGCTTGAGCCATATGTAAAAGAATCATTTCTGGCCACTCCCAAATGAAGGGCGCTCAGAGAACTTTCCTCACTTGAGTGAACCACATATGACTCTATCTTTCAGGGGTAGGAAATATTTTAATTTGTAACAAACCGTTCAGAATGGGAATGAAGGAAACAATAGGCGCATATGCACAGCAGCGTCAAATCTGGAACTCAACAAAATTATATTCTGAAACAAAAATTAGACTCTTTAAATCAAATTGTCGCTGGTATACTTTACAGTTGTTAAACCTAGCACGTAACCGACCACCTTTCCGAAAAGATTAAGAGCTGTGTTAACAGATTACGACGTATCCTCACGGAGTCGTAGCCAAATGTCTTCAGCAAGGAGGACCTATTCAATAAATGGAATCTTTAACCCAGGCCAACTATATAAAATTAAAAGGGGGAGACAGATGTGTCACATACTGCGAAAAGATGCTACAGAAGTTAATGGCAAGCTCTAGATCTTAACCCTCAAGAAATTCGTTAACGAGACCTATCCAAGGCCACGAGGAAGAGAAATGATGAATGCGGAAAATGCTGGAAATAACTAAAGATGCTAGGACTAGATGAAAATGTTTCGTTAAGGCTCTAAGCGCTAGTGCGAAATACAGGGAATTATGATGATAATGATATCCTGCAGAAGAAAATTTTTTAAGGTGTGTAAATGAGAAAAAGTCTTTTGTCAGGAAACCTTAACTTTGAGAGACCATTGATATTATATCCCTGAAGGCGAAGTTAGCTCAAAATTAGGTTAAGGTTTGTATTGTTCTTGTTGTAGCGAAATGGAACATAACTCAAATGCTGCCGTGCTCCTTAACTGGATAAAAGTTCGAGTGCATTTTAGTTACGTAAACCCAACTGTTGCGGGAATGATAGAGCTTCCTTTATCGGGAAGATTATTCAGTGAAATGAAAAAGCTTCAAATAAAACACGGCACTTTCCTTTAAAGTTCAATTCTTCTGAGAGCACGAACGACTCAAATCAAATGTTATTAATAAATTGCAAAAAACTGCCAATAGAATTCGGATTAATTGGGTACCTGGTACAAACACCCACAATTACATATTAAAGGCAACACTCATTTAACATTTACAATTGAAGGTGTTGTCACACTCGAGCGACTTGGTGCGGACAACAGCAAAGGAGTAGCGGCAATAGCGACGGCAGCAGTGCTAACGGCATCGGAAAATATCTTTCCGCACTTTTGCTTTTCTTAATTAAAATTGAAATCTTGAAATTCCACAAATTGCAGTAAGACACCCAAAATGGGCTGAGTAGTTGGCGAAACGACAGATCGGACAGACAATACATACACACTGTGTGTATATTAATATGTATGTATGTCATAAATGTGTGTGTGTCGGTGTGTGTGCTCAAGCGGACGTTGGCTAATCGACGGCATGACTGCCGGCAATGCGGCACAAACGTAACAAGCCAACAAAGAGAGTAGTGGTAAATAGGCAATAGCAACAGAAAACAACAATTGCAACAATAATATGACAACAACAAACACAATACAGCTGCTGGTGTCGGCAGTGCAGACTTAACGATCTATGCTAATTAAAAACATGCCTCACATATGCGCAGCAGCGAGTGACTAGGTGGCGGTCCAGTGGAGTGGACTGTGCATATTTCTGTATGTATATTATATATAGATGATATATACATAACTAGAAACGTATGTTCGATTATATGCAAATGTGTAACTGCAATTTACGTTTGCATTGCAGAGTCTTAGCTGCCAACAGCTGGAAGCTGAACACCTCACCTCCGAACTCCACAAGCTTCCCTGCGGCACTAATAGCAATGGCACTTGCAGAGAGCAAAAACTTTAATTACGAATTTCAAATATTTTTTTTTTATTTTCAATTCGATATTATTTTTAATTAATGGTTTTCGTTTATTACATTGAGTTCGGGGAAAAAACTCAAAATTAAATAATATCAATACGCATTCAATTGTTTCGAAAGCAAATGCGGAATAACGGTAGGATTTTTTTATAGAAGACAAAAAACTTATGCCTGAAAGAAAACTTTGCCTGAATCAAAATGCGCTAAAAGCTTACAACTATGCCACAAGCAAGAGCATAATTGAAATATTTATTTGGAAATCATTTATGTGTGGCATATAGGCGCTTTTATATTGTTGTTGTTGTCGCTTTCGGTTTTCATATAAATTGTGTGGATTTGTCAACGGAAGTGCATAGCAAAGTTGATTTTTTCCACAATTTATTAGTCATGGCAAAGGTACTGGCACAACGCCTAACTAGTTTGAAAATCTGCTCGCCAGCTGGCCGCCATCGGCAGGAAGATGCTTTCAAACTGCTAAGAAGGAAATGAATATTTTCGAAAAATTAGCAATTCAATTGCATACATTTTTAATACATGCAAAGCTGGTAAAAATAAATGCAAACATTTTGTAGTGAACTGTGAAATCGTTCATATTCGGTAAACGTTCGTCGCTCGTTTAAGCATGCGTATGAACGCTTTCCATTCGCCATTTCTTTACTGCTGTTGTCTTTGTTGTAACAATTATCTAATCCCCGTTTGGTTTGTGAGTTTCAGATAAGTAAGGTCGTCCAACGGTAGGTTAAGGAAACGTTCTGTTTCGATGTTGGGTCGGTCCATAGGGGGTCGATCGACGGGGTCGGACTATAGAGAGAGGGGTGTTAGATGTGTAGCGTTAGCTGTGCTTGCAAGGAGGTTTTTTTTCAGTATTACCCACTGTTCTGTACTTGCGAAACGGTACGCCTACGTACTAAATCCTAACTCCGTCTCTTGTAGCTTTACTGAGGCCCTGTGGGACCGTCGTTAGGCATTTCATCGCAGGGCAAGCTTAGCCTGTGGGCTCACGTCATTAAAGCGATATTCGCTGCTCTAGATTCACTCCTTCTTTGCTGTTCTGCTCTTCTCAGGTCAGGGAGTACCATGGCTGCCATCTTCTCTATTAAATTCCCCACATTCCTCGAGTGCAACATATACTGTCACTATATTCTCTGGTGTTATTCGGTTGGATACTTCCTTTTCCATCATCTTTCGCTTCTTTGTATATTTCCGACAGTGGAAGAATATGTGTTCTGCGTTCTCGTTATTGCTACATCAGAAAGAGCAAGCTACTCCCTCCTCGTGAACGTACTTATGCAAGTACACTGAAGCATCCATGTCCTGTTAGGAACTGCATCATGTAATGATCTACCTCCCCGTGTTTTCGTTCCATCTATGCTTGTATGTTATCGATTAAGCGGTATGTCCATCTCCCCTTGCTTGATGTATCCCAGCGTTTTTGCCATTTGTTTAGGCTGGCTTGTCTTTCTACTTGCAAGGAGGTGGTTAGAAACATGCGGGGATATGTTGCGTGCTGGACAAATATTTGTTATATCGGAGTCCATTCTGGATCAGTAGTAGTTTAACCTGCGACAGTATCCCATACGAAGCTGCGCAAGGTTCACTGTGGATTCTGGTGACAATTCGAGCTCGTCATCTGAAATGAATGGTGGTTCGACTCCAAGTAGAGATGGAGTCGGTAAAGGTATTAATGACTCCACTGTGAATGGCGGCCAGTGCATATCTAAAGTTTTGTTGCGTCCGAAGACTAATTGACGTCTAACGTCGTCAACTTAGTTAAGAAAAGACGTCTTAATGGTCAAACGGAGGCGGTTTCGGTTTTCAAGCAGGCGAATGCAGGGATGGTTTCTGCGAAGACAACCCACCAGAAACTGCTTAAAGAGAAGTTCGAAGACATCAAGAGGTATGCCGTTATAGTCTGCAGTACAGTGTTCTGACATGTCTAAGGCTTCTTCGTCTGCGTTTCACTGCATCCAAACGACCATATTGATATGTCATACTTAAGGACTGCCCAGCTGATGGACTTGTATGTTGTCAACAACGTTACTTTAACCTTTTCCTCATGTGCTCCGACTTGAGAAATTTTTTGCGGCTCTGTACTTCAGCAGTTATCACGATCATGTGAGGAGTGAAGGAGCACAAGCTGTCTAGTGTCACACTTAAAATCTTATGAAGCTCATATTAAAGCTCCAACGGAATCAAGACTATGGAAGTGTTTTGAGAAGTCCAATTCATCACAAAGATCGTGTAGTAATCAAAAAATTGCCTCATGAGATTCGTCCATGCAGCTCTGTTAATGGCGTAACTTAGAAAAAGTTAAAGAAACAGTACTTGAAAATCGCCGTGTTGTCATCAGAGAGAGAGAAGACGATGACATCTTGAGCTCTTAGCCATCGATCCGACACATTTTGTCAATGATAGACTCGTACAAAAAAGCCTGAATCAGTGAAAGCCACGTGGAGTGGAAGTCGCAAAGAAATACATGACGATCCTACATTCGTCAAACACATCATTGCTGTTGACCAGACGTAGGCTTATGAATATGGTGTTCAAACTGTTCAACAACCTAGCCAATAGCGACCCGAAAATGACCTGAAACCGACTAAACGGAAACTCACAGCAAGCGCTGAGGGCCATCACAGCCGAGGATGATAACAAGCGTATTGAAAATTTAATTAATCTTTCCCATGCGATAATAAAGATTTTTTATCTACTTAAATGTTACATTTATTGTAACTCGTCTTATACACTCAACACCTCGTCCGCCAGACGGAAGTATTAGACGATCCAAAGTGACCCAGAAACACGTAAACATTCCACATAACAAATGGCAGCTACATTTCCTTTAGACATATTCACTTATACATATTTTCTCTTCTTATTTTATATTCTCCACACGTTGGTCCTTTGGCAATACAAATGTAATCTATTTATGTGCAAAAAAATTGCAGCGGCATTTCACAAAGCAACCTCACCGTCTGCCAACAAGTTGTGCATTTAATTAAAAGTCATACACAAATGCATAAATACTTACGAGCGTCTGTGAGAGCGCCTAGCTGCGTTATCTCCGCTAGCCTTTTGTCTTTGCGTCTGGACCAACATGTGTGGCAGGCAGTTCATTCACAAAACCACTCGCAAATATGCCTTCGAAATAATCATGCACACAAATCATTTAGAGACGCCTCGTAACTTCACAGTTACCCCTTTCCTGCTACCATGCCACACAATGCCGACGTGTGGCGACATGAGGCACAACAAATTATTGAACTACACGAAATCAGCAAAGTGTGAAATTAATGCGTCCACAAACACTTGACAGCCGCATTAGTCTTCGAGACAAACAGGCCCACGCAATCACAGTAGCAACAGTCGGCGGCGGCAATTTCACTCAACGTTTGGCTGCTGCGGTACACGACGCCCCTCCAGCGTCCAGCTTCCCAACAAGTAGTGGCGCTTTAAAGCCAAAGTCAGAGAGAGAAGGAATCAAGTTGGCTGGAAGGACCGGCCAGTCGGACAGACCGCAAGAATTTATTTGTGCAAAGAATATGTCAGCGCCCACACCAAAACAAATAATTGTGGCTAGCGTTTTACGAAAAAACCGTTGACTAATTAATTTTTTCTTTCATCCTGTCTTGCTGCTCGACATTCTAACTGAAAGACGCACATGTCATGTTTTTACTTGAATTTATTAAATAGACAGCCACTTAGTAGCCTTTGACTCGCCACAAGCTGCCTACGTGGTTGGTTGCTTCACTCACTGTCATCATGGCTCGCAAGTAGCTAGACATACTATTTGTAACGGCTGCAACATGTTTGTGCTAGGCTCGTGTAATTAAGACTATTAATTGTGCTCTCTTGGAGAGAAAAGACACAGATAAGGTGACATGCCTTGAAAGGGCTAACATATGCTATAACAGTCAGAGTGAAAAATGTGGATCGTTTATAAAGGAATGTCCGTAAAAATTGTTATTAGACCTAACCTTCAAAATATACTGCATATAGCTTTCACAACAGACGGGTAATTAGTTCATTAGATATAGCGTTTTGAAAGACGTAAGTTTGAGTATTTGAAATCTGTCTGGAATCTTTGGAATATATGTACGTATATTTCTGTATCAAAAGAAATTTCGATTCTTCATATGTTAATTTTGAGTGTTACCGGGCTTTACGTCTGGACAAGCAATCGTTCCTAAGTGATGCGCTAAATTTTGGAGCCATATGAGTACCGAAGACAAAGAACGAGAAGGAAGTTCAATTGAATCTACTCGGACGGAACCACCCACAAACTGCTGATTGTTGGTTTTTGAGAGAGCTAAAACTCTAAGAATGTCAAAGGAACTTGTTGGATAAAATATATGGAAAAATCTAGGAATACGGAAGCTCTTTAAAAAGTTGGTGTCTAATCAGCTTTCAAGCGATTCAAAATCGGACACCGTTTTGATAATTCTAGCCAAAAAAAAATTTTTTTTTTTTCTTAATATTTTCTTAGAATTAGACATCTGTAAATTTGATCCGCATCATTGTCCTCCTTCCAGGGAAAATGGAGAAAGGCGTGAGATAAAAAGGTTGCACAAAAAAACTTCTTGTACTGATAAACTTCGTGAAGAGCACAGATTGGTTCAGAAAGGCAAAAATGGATTAAGAGTATTTTAGTTCCAGTAGCTTCAGAGTGAGCCTTCTAAAAGCCTTGGTGTGTCGTGAGACATCCACACTTTATTTTCCGATAATATTGCTTTTTGTTTTATACTGGAATGGAATGGATCATTACTTGCCGCCTTACAAAGTCCAAATCGTGCAATCAATAAATCGAGCAACCTTCAATCGCATCGGAAGTTAACTGAATGGACTCAAAACTTCACCATCGATACCGATCTTCACATGAAAATATTGCTTAGTGATGAAGCTTACTTTTTATTGAATAATGATAGTCTACAAGCTATTGTTGAGATGTCGTTACATCCTCGAAAAGTAACTATGTGTTGTGCTCTATATTTTTTCATCTCTTCCACAACAAACATTTTCCACGGAGCAGCAATTTCATTTTTAGGAACAAGAAACCATCACACGGAGCCAAAACCTTCTCCAACCAGATGATCAATGGTATTTATTGGATTTACGCTCACAATCGTGACTCGATACGATGGTGCGTTATCATCGTGTAAACTCCATGAATTGTCCACAATTCCGGGCGTTTTCGGCGGATGTTCTCCAGCAATCATCAATACGGCCAAAGAGAACTCCTTATTAACGGTTGATCCCTCTGAAATAAAATCATGATGCACAAAGTCACGAATATCGAAAAAACAATGAGCATTACCTTAATTTTTGAGCAGTTTTAGCATAGTTTTTTTGATATCGCCTCATTTTTTTATCCTTTCCGATGATTGTTGACTGTCTCTTCGGTAGTTATAATGCTCTCCATGAATGTGAGATCGAAATTCGCACGAAGATCATTCGATCGAATTCGCAAGAAATGTCGAGCTGTCTTGCTATCTCTCTAATACTTGCCTGACGATTATCAAGCACCTTATCCTTTAGTTTTTTAATATTTTTATCAATTGAAGAGGTCGAAGGCCGTCCAGAACAAGGCATGTTTTCAACGACCTCTAGACGCCTTTGAAGTCTTTGTACCACTCAAGGGCTTGTGTTTTTGATAATTTTTAAATCCCGTAAGCCCTTTCTAACATTCGCAACGAGTTCGTAAACGAAATTTGGATAGAAAAACAAAATTTTAAACAAATTCTTTGTTCGATATTTTTATCCATTGTAAAAATCGTCACCCACTACTGAGGTGAACCGATTTAAGTAGCTGCTGTAAACAAACTGGTCTACAGATCGCGCTCATATTTGGCACAGTAGTTGAGAACAGTTCTACCAACTTAGCAAAGTACACTTTTTTGAAATATTATTTATCCGGGGAATTTAAATTCCAATCGCGGTTACTGATTTGTCACAATGTATTGCTGATATTATATTCCTTTGTGAATACAGTTTGGAGAGCTGACTTTGCCCTTAATTTTTCCTGAAATAAATACCTACTTTTACAAAAAAAAATATAATTTAAAATTTCAAACAAAAATTAAAGCTGCTTAAGTTTCTATTATACTTATTTCTTCGAGTTTCCCTCAAAACTAAGCCTATTACCTCCTGCTATAAATGAAGCACAATGAGTTATTACAGAGATTTTTATATATTAGGCAGTTTTGGAGCCAAAACACAAACTCCTGCAAAAACCAGCAAATACTACAAAAGCTTAATTCTATTATTGCTCGAAAAGCACATCACAATCGTGTTTAGTCATGCCTCTTAATTGCACTGCGAATTTGGCAAAAATACTAACATCAATATAAACATTACTAAGCAAAATTTGACGTATAAATCGTAAGAACTTAATGGGCAACTTCTTCACGAAAAAATTTCCGACTTCTCTGTGGTTTTGAGTGTCATTTGGGTGCTGCCTGGAGCTGCAAAGCAACAACGCCACCAGAAAAAGTGGAGTCAGTGGCATATTACGCGCAATTTATGTGGTTATTTATATGTACTTATGCATGTAAGTATGTATGCATATACAACTTTAGGCGCGTTTTGCCGCCAGCCATTTGTGTCCGAAAGTTAAAAATTGTATAATTAAAATATAAGCCTCGCCTCCAGGCAAGCTTTCATGCTTATAAAGTACACATAACCACATTTATATATTTGTATGCTTATGACCTGTGTAGCCCGCGCGCATGCTTACAAGTGATTAAATACTTACAGCCGTAAAATTAATAATAACATATCTGTGTTTTTTCTCTCCACATTTAACGCTGGCTGTCCGCCTCCATTTCATTGCCAAAGCGGAAAAGCCAATCACTAGTCAAACGCATTGCTGCTGGTGCGCAGTTGCCCTTTTTGCGCCCACAGCTGCTGCGCATGCGCCGACACTTAGTGTATTTTTGATGTCTTTAGCTACCAACTACACTTGTATGTATATTTATGTTTGTGTGTATGTTTTCTCATGTGTATATGTTGTCTTATGTTTACATTTTCTTATGTGTACATTTATTAGTGCTTATCTCGTTGGCTTTTCCGCCGTTCATTACCGTTGTTGCAACCAAACTTGCATCCGGGCCACCGGTGTTCATTCATTCGACCCCATCGCTGCTAATTGACTCGACCGCAAGCTTAATCCATCGTTTTTGACTTAAACATGTACAAGCTGGTAATGATTCAGCCCTTTCGCCGGTGGCCAGCGTTTAATGATGGTCTTCGTTGTCACTTTTGATTTCTATTTAATTTCTGTTTTTTTTTTATCAATATTTAATCAATCACAAATATACTTACACATATCTGGGCTTAGAAAGGCCTTTTGTATATTTACACACACATACTGATAAAAAAAACTCGTGTAAATGAAATGAAACCGAAAATCAGTCTCGATTTATTCGACAATTTCCGCCATGAAAGCCCAATAACAGCTCATCTCAGCTGAAATTCATTTTTCTCGTTTCGACTCTGTGGTCAACGCACACAAATCATTTGTTGTATGTATATTTGTTGTATTGACATTGCTAATTGCAGCAAATGTAGAGAGAAGCAAGTGTAAACGTTAGCATCGGTTGCGCCGAAGCCATATACCTTTCATAAATAGAAAAGGTTCCATACAACAGTTTTGCTTCGTACGATCAGTCGTATGGTAGCTATATGCTATAGTGCTTTGATCTGAACAATTTTTGTCTATATTGTACCGTTATGTCAGACAATAGTTTATGTTAAATTTCGTGAATATAGCTCGTCAAATAAAAAAGTTATCCATACAAGGACTCAATTCCAATCGTTTAGTTTGTATGGCAGCTATAAGAAATAATGCTTCGATCTAAACTATTTCCTCTCAGATTGTATCTATCTATGATACAATTAATGCTGCCAAGTTTCGTGAAAATATCTGGCCAAATAAAAAAGTTTTCCATACAAGGGCTTTATTTTGATCAATCAGTTTGTATGACAGCTATATGGCACAATGGCCCAAAATCAACGGTTTGGTTAAATTAGTGGCTTCTTAGAGAGAGAGAGCAGAGGCGCAAAGTTTTAGAGGAATATCCAAAAACTAGAGGGACTAATTCGTGTGTAGACTGATAGACGAACGGATGGACCGACAGATAGACGGATGGACTGATAAACGAACAGACGGCCATGACTAAATCAACTCAGCTGGTCACGCTGATCATTTATATATTTTTTTGGGTCTCCGACGCCTCCTTCTTTGTCTCATAAACTTCGTGGCAAACCTAATACACCCTGTTCAGGTTATAAAAACCTCAAATAGCGTTGCCGCCGCACTAAAAGCGTCTAACAACAACAGACAGCCAGCAACAACAAGCCGCACCAACAATGTGCGTAATCAGCAGCTGAAATACTTCCACCACATCACTAAACTACCGTTAGCCAGATGGCAGCCATTTCCTCATGCAGTTTTTTCTCCTCCTCAGTTACTAAACACTTTCATAACAAATAACGGTATTTTCGCTTATTTTCGCTGAAAAAGTGCGTCTCGTTATCTGCGCGTGCGCAAACATTTAAGTTTTTCATGACGACGACGATTAAAAAGCATGTCCGTTAAATGAATGCCGCCGCCATTATATGAAATGGAAATGAAAATGAAATGAAAATGGCAAGCTGACTAATTTATTAATTGCACTGATGGCGTATTTCAGTAGCAAAGTTGCATAAAAATAGTAATAAATAATCTTTTTCCAAAGGTACCCTAATTTTGTAGTAATTAACAGGGTGTTTCTATGCGAGAATGAAAATTAAAAGGATTTTAATATAGGAAATTTTGTAAGCAGGAGGAAAATAAAGTAAATTCGAGAAGTAAAGCCGGGCTCCCTTTGATAATTAATGAAATGAGAGAAAATTTTTGATTGTGTGCACTGAAATTAATAATGAGTTTTCAGTGAGCTTAGTTTCAAAATTCGAAAATAAATTTTGAAATTCGAAATCGAAATTCGAAAACAAATTTCGAAATCGAAATTCGAAAATAAATTTCGAAATCCGAAAATAAGTTTTGAAATTCGAAAACAATTTCCAGTTACTTCGAAAAACGTAAAATTAATTTCTTACTTAGTTTGATCCAATACCCGAGCCGAGTGTTGTATATATAGTAGGTATTAATCGTCTCTCATAAGAATGAAGATTTAAGGTAATCGGTATTCATATTTGCTTTAAATACTTAAGCTTTACGAATTCTGTCATCAACTCCATATTTTTTATCGAATCCTATAATATTGAATGCTATTATAATATCACATATTTTGGAGTCGAAATAAAAAACCTATACAGTTGGGTTTCTCAGAAGTTTCTTTTTAAGCATGAGTGAATGATTGAGATTAATCTCTCATATTTGAGGCGCCGTTTCTTAATTCTTCTCTAAGAAATATATTTAGTCCTACATGATGCATCATAGTTTCGAACTGAAGCACAATCTAGAATTTTAGGTGAGTTCTCACATTCAAAAACTCCTTTACAAAAATATCTTGCTTTAAAGTTGTGGTAATTTTTGAACTTGTGAAACTGTCCTTCTCACGTTGTGAATGTAGTATACTCGTTTGTATTTATAAGGACTAACAACTCATGAGCACAAACCATAAATACGATCACCCTTTGCATATAAAATATATCCGTGTTAACACCCAGTTTTTATTATGTAAATATTTTACTCAACTGACAAACAGCTTGAAGGAAATAGTCTGATGGCATTGAGCCGGAAATATACGAGACAGTTGAAGTGTAAATGTTTTAAGCAATTATCATTAATGTCTTTCAAAGTTCGAACTGGAAACTACGCAGCACACTTTTTGTGTTATTTGCATATAAATAATATTTTATGAGTGTCTCCAGTCCGTCACAGATGAGGAATAACCAGGGAAGACAGGTTTTGTGACTTGGTTTGTTATTTTATTTAATTGAAGTATTACTTATTAATAAATATAGAGACAGACTGGGAAGCTAAGGGAACTGGCTACTTAGGAGTTCGTCCCAAAGTTGTTTTTTATTATTTTATCAGCTTCACTTACTTTATTTGATAGATTAAAAAAAAAATAAGAGCTTTACTCTTTACTTCGCTCCTTTGAACCAAATCCATTCAAATTATGTTTTAAAAATCTAGCATTCTTTTAAGGGTATCTTAAATCTCGTTTGATACTACCTTAACTTGTGTACTAGTAAACGGTATATAATAATTAAGATAACATTTTTTAATATTCAACTTTCATTAATACTTTTTTACACTGTTAAATTTTATGTTCTTGTCTTCATAAAGTTCAAGTTTTATCCAGTTCGTGACTACTCATTTGGATATACTAATAGCATATTTCCATTTGTGTCTACTCGCTTTTACGCAACGTCACTCAAGTTTGCAAATATTACAAACTACAATTGCTTATTCACTTCGCTAAACAAATATTATTGTTTTGGTGACGTAAACTCCACACCCTGAGTTAACAAATTGAGAGTAAAAGTGGCTTAAAACTACTCTGTTTTGTGCGTTTATTTTTTACATAGAAGTAAATAGTGCAAACACTTTTTGTTGATCTTGCACTAAAGCAGTTATGAGATAGATAAAATTGAGTCATTCTGAGTATATTTATAGAATGCGATTCAAAAAATCAGTGCTCGTAAATACTAATAATGGTATTATAACTGTTGCTCAGGCCGAGTATTTATATAAATGTTTTTTATCAATATTTGAACAGAGATTTCAAAAGTTTCACGAGATATTTTTATTGATTTTAACAACTGGGATTATGATTCCTTTATTTGGGATGTAACGTATACGCCTTGTCGGTCTTTTCAGCTACCGATTAGTTCATTGTTAATAAAAAGACAATATACCTAAAAACATATTTTTGCATTAGCAGATATTTGTAAACTTCTAAAATACTTATTGAAAATTTTATTTTCTGGATTTTATATATCTTTGCAAGAACTTCGGTGTTTGTTACAGCTTCTGCTGATGTTTTAAGATCCTTCAATTTGAATTGCAAATCACAAATCTAGCCACAATTTTTACAAATATTGTGGCATGAAAGTACCGGAAAATTGTAAATAAAATGTAAAATATTTAATTATTCATCAATATTTATTTTATCGCCTTCAAAGTATGCCCCCAAAATTTTCCAGTCCTTGAAACACTTTTCATAAATACTATTTGGGATGGCTTTCAGCACCACGAACTGACAATTTCAGTTTGGGCAACAAGAAAATATCACACGAAGCCAAATCTGGTAAATACCGTGGTTGATGGATGGTTTTCATTGCATTTTAGCTTTAAATTCGGTCACAATCGTGGCTCATTGGGATAGTTATTGTCGTGTAAAATCCCTGAATTGTTCTTCCACAATTACATGCATTTTCGACGGATGTTCTCACGCAAACGCTTCAATATTGCTAAATAAAACTGACAGTCTATCCCGACGAAACAAATTGATTATACACCAAACCACGAATATCGAAACAAACAGTGAGCATCATTTTTATTTTTGAGCGCCTTTATAGAGGTTTTTTTCGGTTTCGGCTCATTTTTTTCCCTCCATTCTGATGATTACTGACTTATTTCAATATCAAACTCATAAACCTTTGTCATCGGTAGTTATAATGCTCTCCGTGAGAGATGTCGAGTTCTCTTGCCATCTCTCTAACACTTGCTTGACGATTTTTAAGCACCATACCTTCACTTTTTTAACATTTTCAGCAATTGAAGAGGTCAAAGATCATTCAGAACTAGACATGTCTTCAAGGATCTCTCGCCCGTCTTTGAAGGCTTTATACTCGTAGGCTTGTGGTTTTGATAAAACTGAATCACCGTAAGCCTTTTCCAACCTTTGAAATGATTCCGCTCACGAAATTTGGTTAGAATTAGAAAATTTAAGCAAATTTTTTGTTTTGCTGAGGGCTAGTTTGGGTGTTGCCTAAGAAGAATTAGTTCTAGACTAATTCGGAGCAAGCTCTGTACTAGTTAGGGGTATTGCTTAGGACTGTTTTGTTCTGGACTAGTTCAGAACCAGTTCTTTTCCTAGTTTGAGACTTGGTTAAAACCTAGTTTGAGTTTAAATAAACAAGTTCAGGCGTACTTTAAAAGCTGTAATACTTATGTAGTTAGATAGATAAAAGTACAGCCTCTCCGACTGATCGGGGAAATGCATAATCAGCATCAAGCGCGCCATTGTGATGAACTGTCGTAAGACTTTGTTTTTCTTGCCATCTTGTTTCTTATACGCGTTGAAACCATCAGATTATTCTTGGTTTTGGTTGTTGTTGTTGTTGCAACGGCAGAGTTCTTCCGGGTTGACAGTCCTTGGCCGGATGAATCCGGGTCCGTTCTGGTTACATAGATCCGATTGTCGTGAGAACGGTTTGGTTTTGGTCCTTTTTCTCTGCTTCTTAGCAACTGCAGCAAAATTTTCTGGTCAATAGCAGATCCTTTTTCGGTTCACCAAATGTATATAATTTCCCAGCCCCTATTAAATAAGCCAGTCATACTTAAATCATGTCTGCTTCATTATCTTGTATTTGTTTATAGAACTCCATCTGTTCTCAGCTATTTCTTCGAATTGTATATAAAGGTCTCTTGATTGTTTCCAGCCCGCATAATATTAATTTTTCATGCGAATCGTCTACAGAGGCTTCTATCTTCTTAGCCAACTCGTCTGTCATTTCACTGCTAAAAAGTTCATTTAATCACATAGTTTATTAACAATTTTAGTTAACCAACCAGGGAGTTTAATTCTTTCTTGCAATTGCAGGAATTCTTTCCCTGGAATTAATATTTGGCCACGACAAAAGCGGTATTGCCACCTTGCTATCTAAGCTATCTGGGTATGTGGTTGGTTTCAGTATCGCCTCAATGGATTCAATGGAGCTTCACAGATCTTCTTAATGTCTAGTACTTTCGCTGGAAAAATGATAGCTCAGTTTTGTATATGAATAGAAAGAGAGAGCTGTCAAGATTGTTTAAGTATAGCACCGCCGCTATTCCGCAGCCGATTATGGACCCTTCGATAGAGATTAGGATAGTATCCTACCTTTTCATTACTATTTCTCTTCTTCATTATCTTTTACATATGAAATTCGATAGAACCTTGCTGAAGGCATGTAGAAATATACATACATGCCTATGCACTTAATAAGGCATTGCCACGAAATAAAATTCTGGCGAAAACAATTTTAGAAAAAAAAGTTATTACAACTTTTATCAAATAAATTGCCTTTTAAGAGATTGAACTACTTGCAACATAAATAATTACCGTTACTACACAATCCAATTCTTACCTTTATATGTTCAAAAACAATTTATTATGAGTTCTATTTTCTTTACCCACGTAGACCTGCCTAAAATGCTTGTGAAATTCATGATTTAAAATTAAAATGCAATTTCTGACAATTTTCGTGCTTTGACTCAGCCACACGTAAGAATTTGAGGCATGCAAATCCAAGGCGAACTCTACTTGCAACCGGATATGTGTCTGTGCAAATTACAATATCACGCAAATAACAAATAAATTCTCGAAAATAATGCAAAGAATCATCATAGCTTTGCCATGCATTTAACCGAAATCATTTGCATGTGTCTACAACAATAAAAATGCCAACGTGTGTGTGTGCAACACACATAAATTCGGCCAGCATTTGGTTGTGCTCGTAAAATCGCATGCGAGGAATTTAATTCCGCGCTGAAATAAGCGAGGGCGGTGATTTTCCCAACCACAACAACAATAATAACAACAATGAGTGCAAAGAACAATCTGTAACCGAAGTGAAGACCGAAAGTCGTAAAGTGGCTTAAGTGGAGTTTAAGCACCCGCAAGTGCCACAAGCGCCACATGGTGATCCCTTGAGCAATGAACGACTTGCTGGCGTCACAAGCAATGAGCAAGAGGACATGCGGGCACATTTGCTTGCATATATGTGCGTGTATGTGTTTGTTTTTGCATTCGTTGCATGTGTTGCATGCACATCGTTCACAACGTTTGTGGTGGCAAGCGCGCTGAGCGATTCACCGAACACAGCAGCGGCGCTAGCAAGAACTACAGCAATAACAGCAACAACTGCAGCAATAACAACAACAACAATTGCAAAAAATAGCGCCAACAGTTGTTGTTATGCATGACAACTGCTGTGGCAGCCAGAGCGATAAAGTAAAGGAGTATTTTAATTCTTGCATGTACACACGCCTTGGATTATTTCCCTCTTATTTATGCATTTTGCAGTTGTTGGTGTTTTTTATTTATGTATTTATTTTTTTCCACTTCGTGTGAATATTTTTACGATCGCGTGGCGAACAAAAATCAATTTGCGCCTGTCTAGACGAGTCGAAGGAGGGCCAAGTAGCAAAACAGAACACAATAACAATAACAATTTGAACTACAACCGCTGTTAACCGCTCGCCAGCTCTCCACCCACTCATTGACACTCTTTCTTCAAATAAACAACATCACCCTTTGTGTGCTGGTCAAGCGCCGTCGCGCCACGCAGGACATGCTTGGACATAACACAACAAAAATGTGTTTTAAAGTGGAAAAATGTGGGAAAAAATGCGAAAAAAGTGAAAAGCTGCGCCAGTCTGAGGAAAGTGCCGACAAACAATGGCAAAGAGACGAGCAATTTTCTTAATTGGAAAATTATGGCGCTCTTGACCGTGACCCCTTATTTTGTTGCATGGAGGGTGGCAGCACTCACTCGGTAATCAGCGCGGGTGTCAAGTTCAAGGGCGTTTAAATCAGCCGTTTTACACTTAAGCACTTAAACCCTCCATTACTTAGGCGCTATTTAAACAATTTAACTGTCAAAAGGTTTTCCTGAGCGCTTTAAGCTGCTATTATAGAAATGTATTTATAGCCTTTTTCCTCTTGAATATTTAATTTTCTTTGCAATGCATGCGTGCATTATTCTCACTTCCTTTCTGTCAGCGATAAGGCTAAGGGATAAGCCCTAACTAATTCTGCTTTGTTTCAGCGCAAAGTGTCACGAAAGCTTATCAAATGCGCACGAATTGTTTGAAATGCAAATTTGAGCGTCAAGTCCTATTACTTTTGTATAAAATTTGTGCACATAATTAAAAGCACGCTAAGAAATTTATATTGTTCTTTGTGATCTAAGTGAAAAAAAAATAAATTTGGAAAATTAAGATTTCGAAAGTTTTATTTTACGAACAAAGACTTTTTACTCAAAACAGTTCCGTAACCAGGGAAGTCGAGGCCAGAGTAGACATGAACAATTTTAGACTAGTAGTAGCTAATTCAAAAGTATGCCGAAATTTTAATCCTAAATTTCCAATAACAATCTCCAACCATTGACCCAACTTCACCCGTACACTTTCCTTAAGAAAAAATCGAATTTTATTATATTAGTATAGAAAAATCAACTTTATTATGAAGTCAAGACGTTTTTGACCTGTGAACAGATCATATAATATTTGCGACGAACAAACACCCAGAAAGACACGTCGGAGAGCCTATAAAAATATATACTGTGGGCAAAAAATAGTAAGTTAAAAATTCTTACTATTTATTTCGAAATATTTTTTTCTACGTTGGTATGACTCTCCGTGACATATGTGCTTAAGTTCATATCAAAACAATAATTCGTGTTTAGTAAACGCTTCTCTTTCTGAATAAAGTGTATTGGGCGATTTTTCTTATAAACGAAATTATTCAACAAAGATGTTTCATAAAATTTTGGGTGTGGAATCAAATTTATGGTGCCGAAACGCTCAGAACGTTGGTAAAGGCCTTAGGTGATAATTATTTGCCATGAGCAAGTGTTTTTGATGGGTACAAATTATTCAAAGAACGCGTTCACGACGAACCACTTCCAGTATGGCCATCAACATCAACTGATGATCAACACGTCAATAAAATAAAGGAATTTGTACTTGGGAATCAACAATTAACAGTCAGTAATCTTACTGGCATTGTTGGAATATCAGAAGGAGCAGTGAAACCCATTTTGAAAGATAATTTAAGCCTAAGAAAAGTGAAAGCACGGTTAATTCAAAAATCACGCATTTTAACGTCTGTGAAACAATGCTTTCTGACTACTGGGATTTCATGAAACGTACTTTTACTGGCGATGAGTCTTGGATTTATGCTTACCAGAAACAACAGATGACCAATCGGTCGAATATCATGGCGAAGGTGGGCCAAAAAGAAAAAAATAACAGTAGAGCGGGTCAAAAATGTAGGATAAGTTGACAGTTTTCTTTGATTGTTGGGGTGTGGTGCACTCCGAATTTCCAACTGGCCAAACTGTCAACAAGGAATACTTTTTGAATGTTATGCGTCGTTTGCTCGAAGTTATTCCTATAAGGAGGTCGGAATTACGAGAAAACAAACTTTTGGGTTTTACACCACAATAATGCATCGTCGCATACTGCATTGATTCTTTGTGAAGTTTCCGCTAAATTTGCAACCAATATCGTGCCGCAACCACTGTATTCAACTGAAGTAGATCCGTGTAACTAAAACGACGGTTCCAGGGAAACTGTTTTGGGTCAATTAAAGACACTATTTGGAAGACTGCGAAAATCGTTGACACAAGTGTATTGGGACTTAAAGGGATTACTTTGAGGGAGACGACATAGATAGGTGCAATCGAAGTTACGATGCATTGTGTGATGGCAAAATTCGACGAGCTCTTCTTCTGAGTTGTTGTAAAGAAACACTGTTTGAAATATGTCCTCCGCGAACATCGCAAAAGAAGAAGTGGTAAGAGCTAGGGAGTAACATAGTAAAGTTATAACCACGTAAACGGTGTCTACACCAACAAAGAAAAGGAACAACTGGCTGTTTCGAAGGCTTCCAATAAGTTAGAAACATCGAAGAAGCACAATGGTTTACTTGCATCATCGATTGGGGCTAACTTTAAAACACTGGAAAGTACACCTAACCTGAAGCTCTCTCAGTCATTGAAACGACTTGCGATTATGTTCTGTCATACTTCATTGGCATTCATTAAAAAATACATTAGGGAAAACATAGCGTTCATTTATTGACATTCAGAAACATAAAAAAATAAACTTCTTTGGCCTCGACCAAAATTGCTTAGACAATTGACATGCAAATTTTGAAAAATATTAGATAAATTTTGTAAGATAAGAAAAACTGACAATTTTCAAATTTTAATTACTTTGAATAAATTATCAAGCTTTTGCTAGCTTTTTGCCCTGCAGCATTCTCGGATTTCGCAAATGTTGCAAATGCAAAAATATGCTTGTGAAACTCGTATAATTAGCACCTGCGGTTGCGCAACGTTGCCAACTACGCAACAAACGGTAGCCAAATGCTTTTCAAGTACAAACCGGTGATTAAATTACATTTATTGCAACTCAGCAAATTTTGTTTTCGCCTTTACTTACTTTGTTTATTTTTGTAATTTTGTTGTTAATATTTTTTTTTTTTTATTTTTCATTTTTTATTTTATTTTTGTTTTTATTATTTTTTACTGTGGTTAGCGGCATAAAATTAAAAAAAAATGTGAAAAGTAATAAAACAACATTCTAATCTGCCCCAGACATTGCGCACGCTCATGCAAATAACTACTTGCAACATTTGCAGAATTTTGTTGTTGCTTGGCAATTCAGCCTTTTAGAATGCTGCGGTGTTTGTTGTGATTCAAGAACTTCGAAAGAACGCGCATTTTGACAGCGCCACGCTTTTGCCCGCCCCAGCCGCAAGCGTGGCATGACCTGCATTAAGCTACAACTTGCAACATTTTGTGTGTCAAACAATTTTTCTAACCCTTCTTACTGTCTACAGTATTTAAATATATATATATTTTTCACTGAGTTGGCAATTCTCATTCGAATTTCGTGTTTTTTGCGAAGGCGCAAATTATATACTATTGATTGTGGGCTTTTTGATTAACAAAACTATTGCCACATCCGTAATGACAGCAGATAGGCGTGCTAACATAATTTGATTTACAGTTGTTGCTACAACAAAAGCAAGCAACAGAAATTAAGTATGCTAATTAATTATGCAAAAATATTTAGTGAGTATATAAATGTCTATATGTTTCTATTTCTTTATATTTACATATATGTATATATATAAGTACATGTATGTGCATATGTACATATGCTTATGTATGCATATCACATTTAAATATTTTGTATTGCCCAGAGCATTTCGCACATAAATTGTTTCAATTCACGCCAACATCATCACCCAAAGTCTGTGATTTTGTAACCTTTCCGGTCTGCGACTAGACAGCTAGACAGTTAGACGCTTTTGATGGGGGCATTCAATTAATTTCATTTTTGATTTGGCATTGAGCAGATTTGACTGATTATTTTGTTGTCTTTAGGCGGACCTGTATCTATTTTTTGCGTAAAACAACTCTGACTCGCAGATAAAAATATTTTTAGTGTTTGTTTGGATTTCTATAAAGGAACACTACTAAATACGAGCTTTGTTTTATGCGACAACATTTTATGATGGTGTTCAATTTCGAGATTCCCTACTTTAAACAAGAAAAAAAATCAAAAAAACATTATATTTAATGGGGAACGTTTATTTTCTACCGAAAGAACATTCTTTGGCATTATTTTTTGAAGATTATCTCTTTCAAATGAGTTGAGTCTAATTTTCTAACACTCATGATGTTTTCCTTCAAGACCTGAATCGAAGCGAGATTGTCCGCATATACCATATCCCCACAGGAAAAAGTCTAGCGGTGTGATATCACACGATCTTGGTGGCCAATCGACCGTCCCAAAACCTGAAATTATCCTCGGTGATCGGATTGCTCTCAATTGATCCATTGATTGATGCGATGTGTAGGAAGTGCCGCCGTCTTGTTGAAACCAAATTTCGCTGAAATCGGAAGATCCAATTTCAGGCATCTAATAGTCGGTTATTATTTCGCGATATCGTTCGCCATTGGCGGCTTAGTTCTCACCGGCATCATTTTTGAAGAAATATGGAGGTGATGGTTCCTGTGGTTTTCTCTGGATGAAATGCCAGCTCTTTTTAGGTCTTTTTAGGTCGATCTTCTTTCCAAATGCGGCAATTTTGCTTGTTTACACACCCATTGAGCCAGAAATCGGCCTAATCGCTGAACAAAATGGAGCCAGAAAACGTCAGATTCTCTTGGAACTTTTTAAAAACTTATAGAGCAAAGCGATGTCTGTTGGCAAGGTCGAGCGGCTCCAGTTCTTGCACAAGCTGTATTTTGTACGCTTTCAATTTAAGATCTCGATGTACAATGCGCCAAGTCGTTCCATTAGTCAGTCCGAGTTGCTGCGAACAGCACCGAATCGACTCTTCACGGTCTTCGTATACACTACGGCTACTATATTTCTTTCACTGTAGGCTGGACGTGATCTATTCCGCCGGTTATTCTCCAATAATGAATTATTGTTTCCCGAGATGGGTGATGATATTGCGAGTAGTACGCTGAGAGGGACGATTACGTTGACCATATGTTGAGCGATTCGCGCGAAACACATTCTTTACAGAACGTGAATTTGAGTATGCTGTGAACAAGTATCTTCCTTAGCAACGAAATTCGAATAGACTATTACTTTCGAAACTATCTTCCTTGAGATATCCCGATCCGCAACTAAGTATCGCACGTTCTTCTCGGTTACTGTTTCTATCCATCTTTTCTTTATTCTGATTTAGTTTCTTCAAGGCTTTTCTCTGTGCTTTTCAATTTGGTATTTTTTTCAGTAGCCAACATATTCACTGTGCTTTTATGCAACTTACAACGTTTTGTCCATTAATAAGGTGATCCGGCTCGAGCTTATGCTTGCATGGACCATATATTATTCAGTCGCCTCCATCGATCAAACTTCACAACCTATGCCAAAATGGAATGTTGTAGTACATTACATAATTGTGGCTTTTTATGTCTCGAAATAAACTAAGATTTCTATAGTCGATTGTGAGACCGCAAAGTCTGTTAAAATTAGCAAAAAGCGCAGGCACCCTAAAAAATGACTACTTCTTCCTAGATCCAGAACTGAACTCCATCTCAAAGGACCAAAACTGGTCTATGCGTGGCTTATTAGCTTTCCATGGGAGTTAAATCACTCCAAAACGCTTTACAAAAGCTGCATTTGACATCGCGAGAACTGAGAAGGACTTTTAAATCAGATGGAAATAAGGCTATAAAATCGCCTGAAATCAAAAGAGGCATGGCTTTGGTTTTTTCATTTTCGTCCACATAAATTTATGATATTCCTTGCATAAAAACGAAAACTTTCCTGATGAGCGAACTTTTTTTCAAAAAAAAAGAATTAAATACACAATTAGTCTAACAGTTAAGCATGATAACTAGAGCAGCACGAAAAAGGCCGTCCAATAAGAAAGATATTTTATGATACTTGAGCACACTCAGTCTCAAAATCCGCCACTTGAAAATGTTTCTCAAAAATAGAACAACCGAAAGTGAAAACATTAATAAAATATAAACGAGACAAACAATTTTGCCTACAATTCTAGCCATATAAATAACAACATATCTATGTACACACATGCAACAACAACCAACTGCGAGGCAAGAAAACTTGTCACCGGCGACAGCACATCCACGGCTGTCGTCAGCGCCATCATCCAATTAAATGCAAATTTTTGAGAAATCGCAGCTACTTTTGATGGCGACTGATTTCGCCTGCCATTGATGGCCGTGTCTCCGCAAGTAAACTATTGGCAACAACAGCAACAAGGCAGATATGCTTTGCAGCCACTTTAACGGTGGCAATTGTTGCTTGTTTTCTTATTTGTTGAAGTTATATTTTCTATTTTCTTATATGTTGTTGTTACTATTATTGTTGTTGTTTTTATTATTATTATTGTTTTTATTATTATTATTGTTTTTGTTGTTGTTGTAGTGCTAATGTTACCGGCTCTGCGTGGCCGCTGGCGACAGTGGAACCAATAAAAGCCACCCACCACGCCGGTGCGGCACGGCCAGCATGCCACAACAGCAACAACAACGAACACAACAACCACTGCGGCCCACAAGCACTGTGGATGCACGCAGCACACTTGTTTGGTGATTGTCAGTCGCGGCTAACGATATTGTCACCGCTGCAGTCGTACATCTGATGCGAAGGCCCAGATATGTCTGTCTGTCTGCGGCACATTTCGGTTTTGGCCGCCACCGCCGCTTTATGGTGGACGCGCCACACTGACGACTGTGGCGTAAAATTCAAATTTATGCTTTTCTTAATGCAAATGGAGCGCATTCGTTGCGGAGGCGTGCGTGCATAATAATCTATATAAATGTTTAGACATACTTACACAGACACACATACATTTATACATACATGCACATATACCACAACTTATATATATTATTGTGAACCTGTGATTGCTTCCCTTCAAATCTTTATTGCGACCATAAAATGCGCAAAGCGCTCGGCTAAGTGAAAATACCGACGTGCGAGGGAGCGCGTGAAAGAGAGAGTGATTTGCAAACGAAAACAAAAGTTGCCACATGATTTTGTTTTGACAAATCAATACGGATTTTTTATGCGACATTTTTATGCACACTATTTATTACGATTTTTACTTTAACTCTATTTTACGTCAATAAAAATCAAAACAAACAAATCTGCGTTGCATTGCAAATCCCATTTATCATAGTGTGACTGAACCCCCCGCGCCTCACCGCCAACGCGCGTACAAAAAATCGGTTTTCTTCCGTTGCTGCCTTTTTAGGCGATGATTTATGGGTTCGCTCGCACCGCAATGAGTGCATTTTCGCCATCACCAGCACCATCACCAGCGCCATCAGTCGCTCCATTACGATCAGCCGCAGTGTAAGGCCTCGCGGCCGCCGCGGGAATGTCGTTGGCATCGCTGCAGCCAGCGTCAGTGGCATCACGAGATGAAAGCAAAAGTCAAAGGCATAAATTTCATAGAGTTGCAACGCTGACAAGTGATGTACATAAATTTCATAGAAGACTCTTAGCGTAGCACTCACACATATATATATGTAAGAGACTTGGAGATAAAAAGAAATTAGTGCGTGTAAGATTTGATATTTCGAGGCAGTAAAATATGCAAAATATTTACGAAAACATTTAATAATTTTCCACTTTGTGTATTTGCTAATGAATAATGGCATACTTCTGATGAAGAGATTTCGGTGAAATTGCTTTGTGTGAGTTTTAGTAATTTATCAGATAAATTTTTATGTGAAATTGATTAAACAGTATTAGACGGCATTTAAATAAATTGATACAGTGGAAAAACATGAAGATTGATATATATACGTAAACGTTTCGAAAATTTGTATACTCTTGAAGAGGCTATATTAAGTTTGCAACAAAGTTTGTGATACTCAAAAGAAAAGGATTATTTTCCAAACAATCTAATTTCCGCTATAATCTTCGAGGAAATTGTTGAGATCGTACCATTATATGGTATAATGGCAGATGACTATCATAAAAACCGACCAATCAAATCACTATAAAAATTTCCGTAAGAGGTCCTATTCCCTTATACCATAAAGTAACCTTAGTCTGACTTGGAAGTTGGTTATTTCAACTAACGTGGCTAGGAAGAACTACCTAGTTGCTATGAGAAATAAACTTGTGGAGGCAACGGTAATTAAAAAGATCGTGACTAGTCATGGCTTGGCATCCACAAATATTACCATAGATTATAGCATGCCAGCCGACTGCCACGCCATACATAGACCTACTGATCCTCAGTAAAGCCAGATGGATGCTGAGTTTAATTTAAGCTTAAGTATTCATCATAAAGGACGTCAACGCTTTTTGCGAACTTTGCTTCTTTAGAGTGACTTGAGATCTAAATTTGATACTTCATCTAGTCCCATGAACTGCATACTTCCTTACACTTTCTACATGTATCGTCGTTACTAATGCTCATCTGGCTCGAATTTGATGGCAGTAAGTTGTGATCATTCTTTGAGCCAACAATCGTCCTGTAGTCTTGCTAGTAAAAAACATTAATTTTTTTCCTCTGGACTTTTACACATATTGTTGGCGATTCTGAATGTCCTTGAGTCATTTCATCTCATGATGGTCCGTCTGTCAGCCCTTTCGGGTTAGTCTATTGTTTTTAGCGACTAACGAATTTCCTGTACTCTTGGCATTCTCATCAGATATTTTGTTTCCTGGTATTCCTTTGTAATCTGGAACTCAGTATATGTATATGCAGTCGCGTTTCGGCAGTCACCATATCTGCTGCTTCTCTGTTTCTAAGCAGATTCGATGTGATATGTGTTTATTGCGGCTTGGATATCGACATTGCTATCTATCTCAGTCACTTTT
Organism: Bactrocera dorsalis; assembly: GCF_023373825.1. NCBI lineage: Eukaryota > Metazoa > Arthropoda > Insecta > Diptera > Tephritidae > Bactrocera > Bactrocera dorsalis. Next base: position 17,199,037 of record NC_064307.1, on the reverse strand, counting down.
CTGGCCGCAAAGATTTCCTCCTGGAAGACACTGCAGTATTTCGTAAGCTTGCAAGGCTCTCTAGATCCCAGCGATAGATTCCGATGTTCACTCCACAAGTATTTTTTGACCCCACTATGTATGTAGATATTCTAAATTCCACTTGCGAGTGACATCCTTCTCCGCCATCCAAACCAAAAAAAATTTCCAAATGAGGAGGAATTAATTTAATTTAATTAAATTTAGTGTTAACTGCAAATAAGGGAACAGTCAATAGCTTTTTATTTTCATTGGTTAAGACAGATCGTCGCTCCCTCAGGATGTCGGAGGTAACACACTTAGACTGATAGACTATTGTAGTTGGGTACCCGCTATCGACATAACACCTTGAACATATCACAAATTTGCCAAGGTGCTTTATTACTAATTCCGATATTTCACTTGGGTGTCTATTAATATGAGATCCGAGGTGTTTGAGACATGTTATGAAAAAGGTGGAACATTCGAGAAGGAACTGTGTAGAAGATTCTAACTTAGCTGCATCCAAGCCATTTATAGTTACATCCTGGCATCCGGTAAAATTTTCAACTCCGGAATGGACAGTGTCCAGCAACTATTAAAAGGTGAACTTTGCTGAGTGCGAAAAGTTTATTAGGTCTTTTGTGATACCCTGGACCTTACGACTGCTGAGCTTACTTGAACCCCAACAATCTAGTAGTGAACTGCAAGAAACATTTGAGATACCTATTCGTTCCCAATTTGTAGCTGGTGATATTGGTCATATACTGACCTATCAAGCTCATTTATCTTACATTTTCCTGTATTTCCGCTGTGGCCTGGCACCTAAACCAGTCTTAGCAAGTAACTCGGTCCCAGAGATAAGAAGTCTAGACAAATCTTCACTAATCTTAAACTTGCAGTCATCGAGCTCAAAGCTAATATCGATAATTTGGATAGTCACCACTCTGAACTCACGGTTCATCTATATCATGATTATGTAGATGTTCCTTACAACTTCAGACAAGGTTTTGTTCGATTAGCACTATTACTATGAGATAGAAAAAAATTTCTGATAACCACTGTAAAAGTTCCATTGAAAACTCCGATATGGCATTATGTCAAAACTTTTTTATCGATAGTTTTGATTTCCGAAAATAAAGTTATAGCAAAATAACAACGAAATAAATCCCCTTGGCTGATTTGAGCTCAAGACGGCCAATATTTAGAAGAGATAAACGTCAAAAAAATTAATGCCAAAGAATGTTCTATCGAATGGTAATAAAAATTCGCGATTAAATTTAAAGTTTCTATATTTTTCTTTAAAAAGTAGGAAACCTTGATGTGGATCACCATTTACTTCTATTTGTCAATCCCTTTTGGGTAAATGAGATATCTGCAGCAAAATATTATTCATCATTTTCTCTTCTTTTTTCAGATCATCCATGCATTAACATCGCTTGAAACTGTAAAGGTGAGTACTTTCTAATATATTTTTTATATTTGCGTGTGTTTTAAGAATAATTTTCGTTCGTCATCAACATCAATAAAATTGTTAAAAAATTATTATAACTATATATAAAGATAAAGATATCAAAGTAATCAGGTCAACTGCTGGCTGGTGGGTGGCAATTTAATTGCTTGTAGTACACACCTTTAAAACAACTTGATTTCACCAGCCGGCAACCACCGGCTACCAGTCAGCAGTTAATTACTTATGAGTGAAGACCACACACACGCATACAAATACACAGAGCTCCAGCTCTGTTGCGCGGAAACAGGGGAAACCGCTCATTTCCGCACTATCGCGGCCGGACAAGCATCAGCGTCAAAGAAACCAACAAAAACTTAAAGAAGCTGTCACATACTGCCTTCTTCTAAGACTCGCTACTACGTAATTATATTGTTATTGTAAATAATAACTGGAACTATCGCTGCACCGCTGACGCTCTTCACATGCTCTGTAATGAATGAAAGGCGTTGTCAGTGGACTCTTTTCGAATTCCAAGTGAAAATTCTAAAATCCGAAAATTCTTTTATGTCCGTGTTTCCTCTGCAATTATGTCTAGAAATTAAAACTTCATTAAGTGCAAACATACAGACACAGACACAGGCATCCAAACATTTGTGCCGAGAGTAAGAAATTTACATTTGCTGACTTTATCTGTCATCATTTCTAGCGAACAATGCCAGCGAAAAGCTAGTGGAAGCCAAAGAAAATCTTCAACTCTGTCTTTGAATTGTAACTAACGTCCGGCCGTGGCGTGGCGAGTGGGGTCAGTGTGCTAAGATAAGATTTTAATGGCAATTTTCTTTACATACTAACTGCTATGCTATTTATAGAAGACATTCTTTGTTCACCAATGTAACTGCTTAGAGTTTCTTCTATTATTTAATGTCTTTCTTACAACCACTTTAAAGTCTTAAAATTACATAATTGCTGAGGTAATTAATTTTCTCGTTTTCTTACATGATTCATTATATTAATATACATATGTACATACATACTTATGTATAATGTATACATATGTCTAAATGATGTCACTATGTCTGATTTGAAAAACTTTTATTGTGGCAATAAGTTCCTAAATATTATTTAATGGACCCGCATAATCTTTGGCAGCAACAATAAATTTTAGTACTTCAACACTGGTTTCTTCGAGGAATGCACCCTTAGCTAAGACAATAGCCCATGCCAAATTTCGTAAAGAAAAATCTCGTTAAATAACTGGAAATATCTCGTCTTGCCCTCGTTCACTACCAGACCCCTTTGTTTCGCTTCCTTATCCAGTCTAGAGAAAGAACCAACGGCGCGGTTGTTGAGGCCAATGATATCAATATTATAGACGTACTCTAGCAGCTGTACGCTCTTTCTTCAAGATTGCCTTCTCGGTTAAGGTCTGCAGCTCGAATTATTTTCTCCAGAAGTAGATTGAAAAAGTCGCACGTTAGGGAGTCGCCTTGTCTCAAACCTCGTTTGATTTGGAACTGCTCGGAGAGGTGCTTTCCGATCATGACGGAGTTTTTGGCATTGTCCAGCGTTAATGCAGTGCTTTTTCATGTTTTTAAAAGCAGCTTTGAAATCGACGAAGGGGTGGTGCTTGTCGATCCTCTTTTTAGGGGTATTTTCCAAGACTTAGCGCATGGTGAATATCTGGTCGGTTGTTAATTTTTCAACCCTAAAGCCGTACTGATAAGATCTAATCAATTTGTTGACCGTGGGCTTTAATATCTCACCCAATGCGCTCGATAAAATCTTATTAGCGATGGGATAAGCCTCCCACTGTAGTGGGCGCAGTCATTGTGGGGTCTCCCTTTTTGTGAATTGGGCAGAGTACACTCAAATTCCAATCGTTGGGCATGCTTTCGTCCGACCTTATTTTATAAAGAAGCTAATGCATGCTCTTTATTAGTTCTTCGCCGCTATATTTGAACAGCTCGGCCGACAATCTATCGGCCCCCTCATTTTGTTGTTCTTCAGATGGGTAATTGCTATTCGAACTTCTTCATGGTCGGGCAATGAAACGTCTGCGCCTTACTTTACAACTCACTTACAGTAACCGAAGCAGTCCACCATAAAATATATTTTCATACAGACCAGTCCAAGACGATTTAATCAAAAATTATAACTTTGATATTCAGATTTTAGATTCTTTACTACGAGTACATCAAAAAGCTTCAAAAAAGCTCTGTACATTTTACTAGACAAAAAGCTTCATAAAGGCTCTGCATATTCCATTAGAATAAGAGACTCATAAAATATTGTATCTATATTCCTGGCGGGAAGTACCTGGAAGCTTTTATGACTACTTACGAAAATTTTACTTCCGATAAACTTTTAGATAGAAGAAATGACTCTACTTGATATTTTTACCCCAAAAGTAATTTCAATCGTTTTCCGTTGATTTTTCAATGACTTACTTCCGTAAATGACAAAATACCACCAATCGACAAATATTGTTTACGCAACATACATTCGTACTTCCGTTTTAAATTTTTAGAGATACTTTTTGCTTTTTTGATTCTTCTTTATGTTTCTTTTTACTCAGCTTTATTTCGAGAAAGGTGCTTTCGTTGAACAACCAACAATGGAAAGTTGTCACCACTACATAGCATCAGTAGCAACTGGTGAGCCTTTCCGTGGCCGTCACCTTGCCACAACAGCAGTCGACTGCATTTCATGGCCTATAGCCAATTTTATCATCCCCATAACGGTGTGAATCATTAAAGTTTTCATTCACTTTTCCAAAGCGATTTCGCATTGTTTACATTGAACGCGCCTATGAAAAATGCATGAGTCTGCCAAGTGTGTGCTACCATAAAAGGCAAATAAATAATAACTAACACTCGCTAAATGATAACCATAAAAAAATGGCAAACGAAAGACGAGCAAAAAAATATCCGGTAGAAACAATTAGAAATTAAAATCGCTTTAATGGCATCGGTGCGGCATCGCTTCGAATTCGATTGTGTGGCAACGCATGGGAATTGTTGACATTGCTATTATTGGTTGTGGCAATAAAATTGCTCATGCCACTGCTGTTGTTGTTGCTATTTATTATTATTTGTTGTTCTCCTTGCACTTACTTGGCGTTGGTCAACTGGTTGCCTGACGGCTGACGGTCACAAAGTCAATTTTTATTACTTCCATAATTACTCACACACACACACATGCTAATGCATATAATACAATACAAGGCAGATGTGCGTTACTGTTCAAAGGAAAATGTGGCATCACCGGATGGCTGTTTGGAAAGTGCAGCACCACTTATGTGTGTATGCGTGCATATTTGCCAGCGACAATGTTGCAACATAAGTCAATATTGTTTTTGTTGTTGGCCTAGACAAAATGTTATCCATATATGAGGAATCGCTTTCTGCAATAAACAAAAACAATAAATGCAACAACATCTGTTTTTTCAACTTCTATTTTGTAGTCGTGCTGAGCAGTTTTCACAAGTATTGACTACTGAAATCAGAGGCCACCTATCAAAGTGTCTAAGTGCTTCATAAACATAAGTAAAATGTCATGTACATATTTGACATTTGATCGAGGTGCGATAAAATTGTTTACTTATTCTAATTAGCGGATGCTCAAGCGAAGAAACACAAATAGTGGTATTGCTATGTATTAAGGTGGTCCTTATTTGGCAAATACATTAAAAAATCATAAAAAATTATATAACACAAATTAATTTTTTAGAGTAAAGTCTTTGGTAAAAAAATATTTTAAAAATTTTAAAGAAACAAATAAATTAAAATTAAAAAAACATTAGGGTGGTACAAAAAAAACTATATATTGAACGAAATTGTTCGGTTTCAGTAGAGTTTCGTAAAAAATATTACAATAAAAGTTTAGAAACAAAAAATAGTGGTATTTCCATGTATTAAGGTGGTCCTTATTTCAAAAAAATTCAAGAAAATCATAAAAATTATAAAGTAAAGTCTTTGGTAAAAAAATAGTTAAAAATTTTAATGACACAAATAAATTAAAATAAAAAAATTAGGGTGGTACAAAAAAAACTATACATAAAACCAAAATTATTCGGTTTTCAGTAGATTTTCGTAAAAACGAGTACAATAAACGTTAAGAAACAAAAAATAGAGGTAATGGTATGTATGCATTAATGTGGTCCTAATTTGCAAAAGAAATAAAAGAAATCTCAAAATTTATATAAAACCAATTAGTTTTTTAAAGAGAAGACTTTTGTAAGCAAAGATTTTTAAAAATTTTAATGAAACGCATAAACTAAAATAAAAAAAAAATATTAGGGTGGTACTAATCACAGAACAAATAAATAAGAAAAAATCTATATAAAATACCAAAATTGTTCGGTTTTAGTAGGTTTTCGTAAAAAATATTTTTAAATATTTTATAAGATTTATAGTTAAATTATTAAGGTGGTACTTACTCATAGAATAAGTAAATCAAAACAAAAACAAATATATGAAATTAAAATAGTTCGGTTTTCAGCGGATTTTCGTAAAAAATATTTTTCAAACTTTTACTAAATTTTTTGTTAAAGTATTTTTAAAAATTTAATATTTTTTTCAAAAAGTATTAAAAAAAAACAAGAAAAATGTTCAGAAAAAATAATTTACTAAACACATTTTTATATAGTTGAATTTAAAAAGTTATTAGTATATAAACATGTTTAGAATACCTTCATGAAAGATTCTAAGCCAGTAAAAATACATCCTTTATTAGGTTTCAATTATATGACAGCTGTCATCATAATTATCATCATCGGTATATTATTTGCACTTTTTCAGTCAGTTAATATTGTATAAAAATGATTTACAAAATAGCATTTATAAAATAATGCCCCACCCTAATACTAACCTACTCCACTAAACTGTAGTCATTATTTTTATCATCGGTATATTATTTGTACCTCGTCAGTTAGTTAATATAGAAAAGACTTATAAAATAAAATTTATAAAAAAACGACCCACCCTAATATTATCATACGCCACTCTTACTTGTGTCTTCAAAAAATTAACTGGTGGTCTTTGTTTGATTTACTAAGTGTTTCTTGTTTGTTCTAATCAATGACAACGTGACTACTTGTTCTCGCACGATCCTAACCAAACAGTTATCAAGTATGTATGTATGTATGTATGAATACAACACGATCTTACAGTAAATTAAAATCGTTTGCTTTCGAGCATAGTAACTACAAAACATATGAATTTTTATATGTCGCAGAAATTGTTTATATAAAAAGCCGATCAAGCAGATGATGACGTTTGATTACATTTTTTGTTTTTGGATCAAGTAAGTTTTTGGCAGATGAGTGGAAAAGTATACTTCTCCAAATAAAATGGTTCTCTATCTATAAAACAACAGCAAACCTTTCAAGTTTTTGAACTAGACTAGACTGGAAATCAAAGCTACCCCAGTGTTCAAGAATTCAATCCAAGAACTCGAAAAGCTTTTGACAAGAGCAGTTCATATCAAAAGGTGAACAATTTCCAGGTTCACTAGCTTCAATTTCAGGTATCAAATTGTCGATTATCATATTACGTTGTTACCGGCATCATTGTTGAAGATATATGGACCGCTGATTCCAACGACTCACAAACCACACCAAACCCTTGTTTTTCTGGATGAAATGTCAAGTCTTGAATCTCTTCAGATTGTTCTTCAACCGAAATGCGGCAATTTTGCTTGTTCGCATACCCATTTAGCCAAAAATGGGTCTCATGGTTGAACAAAATTTGGTTCGAAAACGTCGGATCTTCTTAGAACCTTTCAAGAGCCCATAGAGCGAAGCGATGTTGCTTGGGAAGGTTTAAGATCTCGACGTAAAATGCGCCAAGTCGTTCCATACGTCTTCCATACGTCAGTCCGATAATAATGAGTTATGTATTTATAGTCAGTGTTTAGCACTAAACATCAATATTGCTGAGAACCTTGATTTTGAGCCGCAAAATAATTTTAAAAACCTTCTAAAATTAATCTAAAATTTTCCAACCACAAAACAATAACAATTAACACTCTACAATAAATGCAAACTTGATCAAAATCTTTCAGAGAAAACTAAATATGTAATTGAACCCAAAAAACCATTTAGTGGAAATTTGTTTATAATATATGTATCTGTGTCTACGTAAAACTATGTATAAGCATATAGAAGATACACCAATAATCGAAACACGTGTGGGCAATTTACAATGAAGATTTTCGAGTTAGTTTGATGATTATTGCTAGCCCCCAAAGTAAAGAAAATAGTAACATCTATTAACGAAAGATGAATTTCCAACTACATACATGTACATGTACTTAGATACACGCACCTATGTATATAAAAATACAAGAGTACTAAGTGCTGGAGAAAAGCTGAAGCTACAAATAATCAAGCTGTGCCGTCACAGTGAAGAGATTAATAGCTGGCCAAAATCACTTTCCAGCAGAGTTAGAAGAAATTAATGATCTCTTAGATAAATGTATGAGTCTGTTAGCAGTTAATTGTATGTAAGAATTCAGCATTACTTGAAAGCTTTACTTTTCTAGCAGATTTGGATTTGGGTTTGATAGTAAGCAAAATTTTTTCAAATGCGCTGAAAAAACTTAATATTTTTACGAATAAATGAATTTTATAATAAGTATTGCAGAATTTTTTATGGCATTTGCCGAGTGCTAGAGAAATATTTTATTTTTATCCTAGGTGAGTTGAGATTAGTTCAGCAAATTTTGTTATGAAGCTCTTGCTCTCAGCTTAATTTTAGGAGATTTTATTTTGTGAAGATCGCTTCAAAAGTTAGGTTTTAAGTGTTCAGATGTAGAAGGTTTATTACTAAAGACCTTTGGCTTGACTTTCTAACACAAATAGTATTCTTGATATGGTATCTAAAGCAGTCTTCCAAAGATGGCAGTATCGAAAAAGTTCCACAGTAAACTCCTGGAACAAGTGCATAACGAAATCGAAAAGGGCTCTGGATTTCTCGATTTCCCTCCAATACATATTCAAATATGTATGATGAATTACCTTCGGCCAAACGGTTCTTGATTTTAGGTCAAACTTAGCGTCTCTGCATATCAAAGGGTTTGTCCAGGAAGTAATAGGACTGATTTTCTTCCATCGCGACACCGAAGTACAGTCGTATCGTCCACCATGAATTTGTTCCTGCTGGACACACCGTCAATACTAAGTTTTACATGGAAGTCCTCAAGAGACTTAAACGAAGGATCAGTCCGACAAGACATCCTAGCCGATTGGAAGTTGTACCACGACAACGCCACGGCTCACACCAACTTTCTTGTGAACAGCTACCTAACCAAGGCAGGCATATTACCGCTTCCGCAGCCGCCCTCCATCCCAGATGTGGCTCCCCGGGACTTTTTTTGTTTCCTTACCTGAAAAGGCCGTTGAAAGGCAAGAATTTTGAGACGACAGAGGATCCAAGCAGCATGCACCTCGGCTCTCAAGGCTATTCCAGAGAATGCCTTCCGTGACGTTTGGAATCGCGCTGGCAGCGCTGCATCGACGCAGAAGAAGCCTATTTTGAAAATTGTTAAAGAATAGTAACGATTTTTTTTTTTTTATCGACTCAGTCCTATTACTTTCCGGACAAACCCTGTATTATATGCGACCTTAATAATTAACTCAATTCAGTCTTTCAAGCCAAAATATTTTGCAATATACGGTAGGCTTCTTCTCTCCACAGTAATTCCATAAACCTTCTAGTAGACAGCTCAGGTCTTGGAACACTTAGCTCTTAAATTATCACTATACCTTTGGGCAGTATTTATGGTGGACAGACCGAAGGCCTTCTACTTCTAGAGAAAGGGAACTTAGTAATGTTAGTTTTTATGTATCATCACAAGGATTCCAACCTTCAAAATATCGGACAAGTGGATTCGGCAGAATGCATAACACATACCTGAGCTGATTAGACGCTGGAACAATATCTTTGCGAATATCCTGCCTTCAGCCGGCTAAGACGAGATATCTTCGACGGCTTCCAATGATCCAATTTAAGAGGCAAGTGTTTACTACATACACTGAGTTACTTATAAGGCTTAAGTTGGTTACCACCCTGGAGCATAATGGAACTAATGATGATTTAATGATGTAAGGGTGGCCGCGGTCTGACGCTCCTGCAAGCCCCTTTTTAACCGACCCACTAAACATTCGTAATGAGCTTTAGCTAACTTGTCTAATGCCAGCAGCACTCGTTGGCGTTGAGAGTAACTAAGTTTTCAGGCTGTTAGCCCTATGGCTAAATACGGTATAGTTTAATTTTTCAACCGTTACACTCATCATGTGTAGTGAAAGCAAACAGAGCTTGACGCAGCATCAAATAATGCAACAAAGTAAGGTGCAACAATTCAAAAAATCATTAGAAGCGTAACAGATAAAAGGTCACTTGACCGCAAAAGTGCCAAAATGCACAGAAAACATTTAAAATTGAGTAGTCGCCGGCTGAAATTGTATGTAACTGTGTGCAGCGTGAAGAAATCTGAGCCTCGTAATTACGCATTATGCAACAAGCAACTGACACCTCATGTGTTAACACTTTTAAGCCACAACACAATTATAATTATGCAGAAGAGGCAGCTAAACAAGCCAACTCACTGGGATCTATATCCAGCAGGGCGATCGGCGAAGCCACCAGACAAAACGGTAACAAAATCACGCAGCTGCACTCGAGCCGAACTTCAAATGCACTTTCGATTTTCACCCAAAATCAACAGACAACAACAACAAATGCCAACATAATGATTGTGCAGCATTTTTCTAGCGCACACACACTTGCAACATAACGGTAATTTTAGGTTTACGCACATATCAAAGCGAGTAGTCGAAAAATAATGTTATAGATCAGCACGTTGTCGCTGCTTTATTGCGGTGGTTGTTGTTATTGCAGACTCTTAAATGCCAACATGCAATCATAATCTGTTGCATGTTGCCATACAAAAACTAACAACAGCAGCAACAAATGCTCAAAGCATCAACAACTGTACTCATAATATGAATTTTGCTTTGGCAGCAGGCGATTATAACTCGATCATAGCTGTCCGTCCGTCGGTCCACTTAAGTGAGAAATGATTGTGCGAGTTTTAATTTTTTTAATTTGATTTACTTGTTGCTTACAAGCGTAGCGTTGTGGCCGACTTTTTGTGCCGGAGTGCAATCAATTTGATCCCCAGGGTATGATAGATCAGTAATCGCGCAGTTGTTGGGAATAAAATAATGCAATCAAAATTGATATAAAGTTAGGAGTATTAAAATGTTCAGTTTTAGATAAGAATGTGTTCTGCGATCTGCGGATTTTTCGAAGGTTAACAAAGATATTTCCAGGAACCGAGCTGGATATGTATAAGCTGGATCAAACTCGAAAATATAATTGGAAGTGCGGTCCGACCGAGGCAGTTCTAAGTAGATTATTCCCTAGCAGTCTAACCAAACATATAAAAACCTTCTCGACCATCAATTCTGGCTCGACCAGCGTTTGAGCCTACTCACCTTGATTCGATTCATTTGACCTTGTCGTAAGTGACTAATTTTCCATTATCTGTATACATCCGCTTCAAAAAAGTATCGATTTTGTTGCACTTCAGCAGGTATAGGCAGATAAAAACTCGGCACATATGGTTTGTTTGAAGTATCATCCAGATATCTGGCCGCCAAGAGCTTGTGGCCCTTTGTTCTCAATACAAGGATGCCATTGCTGCTTAGCCATGGCTCTTGGTTAATGACAACGTCCGCTTAATCATTTTCTAAACAAACCAAGAGATTGGCGGAAATCGCCTTTATGTACTGGCGATTAATTTGAAGAATATTCACCCACCAAACTCTTCGTAAGCAGTGCGATTTCCACATCATCGTCATTACCAAACTAATCCTGTGCGAACAAGCTCTCAATTCAAGAAGACGGCTTCATCATCATAACTTATGGCACCCTTAATGACACTGAGAGGAGTATCAGCGCTTGCCGTTATGGCTCCTCAGTCCTCTGCAACCTAATCACCCTCCAGTTTGGGTATGTGGGACACGGCTGTCCGACTTCAGCTTTCTAGCTGCCGTGTCGAGGTGTTTATGTGAGGCGCGGTTCAAGATTTGGGGGCATGTACGATGTACTCAGGCATTAAGGTTCTGAGTGATTTGGGAACTAGCGGAACTGATGGACATTTAGATGTTATCGGTGTCCACTAGTCGGAATGCCGAACAGTTAAGGTCATTCGCGCGTGAATTGTTAAGGCGGCGAAGGCGTTTAACTTGGTGTTAGGGTTAGTTTTTGTGAGTAATATATATATATATGGGGTCCAACTCCTGGTCACCAGTCGATAGCGGTATGGAAGTTCAGCTGGTACTAGTTTCGGCTACGAGGTCTAACCAGAGACTTAATTCTGGTACCACTAAAAGCAGGAGCTCTTGGAGTTCGCCCAAACCGGCGGACTGGCTCCTAGGGGGGTGTAGTGGTGATTTTGATGAAGACCCGACTGCGGGGAAAACTGACAGTTTGTCGGTTGAATGTGGAGTCGCATTGCAAGCGTGAGTCGGACCCAAAGTACGACAAAGGTTGTAGATGGGCCTCGAACCCTACCAAGGCGGTTAGTGTGTCCATTCCACACTTACAATTGGTACTGAAAATGCCTGGAATTTGCAAGGCGCTGATCAATGCATTGCTTTGATCCACTGTGCTCTTGAGCGCCGTCGACTGTCGTCAGCAGGTACCCACTTTAACACACTGGATGTTTCTAGCTGCCGTCATGTTCTTCCTAATGTTGATATTGACCTCTCTGAAATTCAGGAAATGTAAAATTTTGTTTCGGTTTCGACCGCACTTGATCTTCTCTTACTCGTTGAGATCACTTTTAATTTTACGCTCCTTTATTTTTGCTGTAATTATACATATATGTATGTATATATATTTTTCAATCTCAACCGTTATTACCTTTATGTTAAACACAAGCCGGTGGTATTTAAGTCGCAATGAACTGTCGTCGAATTGGTCTACATGCCATTATAAGACTAAGCAGTCTATATACATATATACATATGCCATATTTACTTGCACAGCATAATTTTCGATTTATTGCAAACTATTTGCATCCAACTTGTGTTAATATTTCGGCTCATTTAAGCGAATTTTCAATTACATATGGACCGTGTTGAATTTATCGGCCCACAACGGTTGTCTGACATTTATTGCGTTTGTGGCAAGTTGCAGAAATGAGCCAATAATTCTCTTCGCAATTTTGTTTGCGGAGCTTTCAACTTGCCGCCTGGACGCAAGTGGAGTAATGTCTTAAGTATTTACATACAGCAGTTACATGGAGGTGAGTTTCAGTTAACATTACTGTTATTCAATACTTCGAAAAAAAAGTATGCTGAAAATATAACTGTACAATCTTGCATGGATATATTTATCGGAAATGCCGCATGAAAGTTAAGGTCGTTCCACGCACTTATAGCGCCGCTTGAAAGCCGCCACTTTTTGCAACACAAATATTAAAAGCAATTTTTTGTTGTTGTTTTTGGTGTTTTTTTTTTTGAAATCCACGCAACATTATTACTTACGTTGTTACGACACAATACAATTTTATTTCGCATGTTTACATTTTCGTTTTTATTAAATTTCTTTTCATTTGTCTTATTTAGTGACTTTTCTGTTGTTGTGCGCGGTGCAACGCGATTTCCAGCAATCAATCGAACTTTTGTGCGCCGGACGCAAATTTCTTGTAAATTTTGCAAATGTAACTGAAATGTGTGTATGTTTGTATGTAACGTTGCTTGTCTTTGTTTGTTGTTTGCATAAATTTAATGGCATTTTAATGATATTTTTCGCAATCATTTAGTAGTTTATTTGTGGGTGGCGGAAATAGATACCGGTATTTACATATTTATGTACATAGGTATGTATGTGTATGTTTTTATAGTTTTTTAAACTGTTATTCCGCATGATTTTAGTGCGTTTTTACTTTATCCAATGGTAAGATCGATGCAACCTTCAGTTTTAGTTACTACATTTTCTATAGGTTTTGTATTAATGAAGTACTTTGATTTGAAAAAATATCATTACATAACATCACGCATACAGAGTACTATATATATATATATATATTTTTTTACGATATGCAAAATTTTAGTAACTTTGGAATTGCTGACTGAAACGAACTGCTTGAGGCTAACAGAGAAAGGGTTGACCGAAATGCAAAGGCTCATAACGTCGCTGTTTCCAACATTTTGACTTTTCTTCTTCCTTTCCATATTTTGGAAGTTGATTTGAATTTATTTTAATGCAAAATTCACTTAACACAGAAGGTTTTGCCGACCGATGGTCGACATGGCTAGCAAATGATATCAAATATTTCCGAAAATGTTGATGCTAAGCGGCACACTTTGTGTAAAATTTTAAAGAAATTCATTTTTTTTTTTGTTTTTTATAAATTTCGTTAGATTATGCTTTTATAATGAATATATTACAATTTTATGTCGCTATCTCAAATAGTTCTTGAGTTCAGGCTTTTATATTTTAGTCGCTCAGTTCAAGTAGCGGCAACAGCTTAACTTTAAAGTTTAAATGCTTTTTCTATAAACTGCATTTTTCCAATTTTTTTTAAATAATACGATTGCTATGAAATTTTTGTATATCTTCTGTATATTATATACCCACAAGGCTACATTTTTGTCAAGATTCGCCTTATTTTCGACATTACTTCTTGACACCTTCTAGAGAGAATGTGTGTTCATTGGGTTTTATCCGCGGAAATGACGGGAATCATCAGTACAATACCTTTGTTTTTAGAGCCGTCGGATATCACGTGTAACTCAATATACTCAAATATTGAATGTTTTACCAAAAAAGTTCAATAGTGTTTTCTGAAAATGAAACCAAGTCAATTGATTCCCTGTCCTGACACAATAATGATGCTGCTGGAATTAAATCAATATGATTTTTGGTTAGATCTATTGGATCATTGGTTTATGAATTATATCAGTTTAAAGTGAAACAATTTTTGTTATTGTGAAAAAAAATGGATAAAGCGGAATTTCCGGTGTTGATAAAATGTTGCCTTCTGAAGAGAAAAGTACAGTTTAAGCAGAAACTTGGTTTGAAATGAGCACCGGAGACGGTGAACGCAGCGGACGCCCTGAAGAGGTTGTTACCGGCGAAAACATAAAAAGTCCACAAAATAATTTAGGATGATCGTAAAATGAAATTGTTTGAGATAAGGCACTTTAAAGATATCAACTGAAAGTGTGTATCATGTCATTCAAAAATATTTGAGTATGAGAAAGCTTTGTGAAAAGTGAGTCAGGCTCGAGCTCACTTTTGATAAAGTAACGATGAGTTGATGATTCGGAGCAGTGTTTGGAGATATTGAAGCGTAATAAACCATGGCTTTTGCCTCGATATATGACAAAAGATGAAACATGGGTCCAAAGTTTCACTCTGTTTCACCGTATTCTCCAGATCTGGCCCATAGGACTATTTGCTGTTCTCAGAACTCAAAAGTAGAAAAAATAATAAATCGAATAAAAGGGAGATCGCCGAAATTGCGATTTGTTTTGAAGAAAAGAAATATCGTCACTATAATCAACGTATCACATTTGAAGGGAAATGTCTTGAATAAAAAAAGAATTTCGCCAAAAAAATGTATGTTTTCTATGGTTGGCTGGGAACTGCTTAATTGACCACTTAGAGCCCTTATTTGATATTGCTGAGTAGCAGTAATCACATCTTGAAAAAAATGCGGTAAAAAGAAACAGTATAATTCATAGATCGTCTAAGCCAGAACAACTTCAGAATGGTCTAGCTGGATAAGGTTATAAAAACATCTATTAAATATAGTATTTTTTCTATCTCACATTTACTATATCAATGATTGTAAGACCGATTCGACATAACTAATTTTTATTTACTATTGGATCTTCTAAATTTGATCTTCGTCTACTATTCCAAGAATACATAGCATATTTTCGATTTTCCAAGAATAATATAACTACTATCAACCTGTGTAGTATAGTTCCTAAACACAGACGCATGGTTATATCAGGTCATATATAGCTCTATTTGAACCTAGGCTTTTAATTGAATTACCGAATTTTAAAAAGATATGATTTTACCATCCATCTATTTACTCCCTCTATAAAATAGTAAAAAAAATATATGGATTTTGATGAAGGAAATTTTCCACTTTCTGTTTCCCCCCTTTTTCAAGCTTCAAATCCAAAAGTGAAAAAGTTTCAATTGCTTCGACACATCGCTTTAAATTTCTTTCCGTATATTCGACCACATATCCGTCTACCTCCAACCTTCACGCCTATTAATTGCTTCCACAGATGCTGCAGTCTCGACACTCCGCTCTGCAACGCCAATAAAAATGTTTATGCACAAAAGAATAACAATTTTATTGCACCATATTAAGTGTGAGTGCGGAATAATGGACCGAAGCAAGGCAACAAGTGGCGAATGGAATAAGTGGGCCTACTGGAACTGGCAGAAACTGACGAAACGGTTATAAAATTCGCGCCACAAGCGAGTGCATGCAGCATAAAAAGTGAAATATTCCCGTACTTACATATAGATGCATGTAACTATGTATTGGTCAATACATATACTACATAAGTATATGCCTGCATATGTTTTGCGCTTATCAACGCATATCTCTCTCAAGCAGCAGCAGCGGCAGCAAACACCTGTCCACCTGTCGCCGCCGTGCAACACATGGCGTATGTGGAATGTATTTCCCGCACTCCGCCCAAAACGCGGGAAAAGCGAATGCCAAAGAGTTTATGTGCGTGTTGCCGATCTTATCGCCAGCAACCACTTGTTGCTTGCCACATGCATGAGCCACATGCAACATACGAGTTTCTAAGTACTTGCAATGCTGAAAGTTGCCTTTGTTGTTGTTATTGAGTTAAAGCTTTTCTCTTCTGTTTGTTTTATTACCTTGCTCGCCAGTTTTTGTTTTGTTTTTGTTAGGCCGCTGGCTGCCCCTTTGTGTGCGTATAATAGTTATTGATTTTTATAGCAATATGATTATTCCTTGATTAGCGGCGATTAAGCAGCAACTTTCTGCTTAGACATCGATACTGCTGTTTCGTGCTATCGTCACCGCTCTGTATACCATTCACGATAGTTGGTGGAAAATTTATAACCAAATTTTGGTAGGGTAAATATTATTCTTTTTAAGTATTATAATATAATGAGTTGGAATAAATTAGACTATGAGGAGGTTATAGTTTTGGTCGCTCGGAAAAAATTGCATCGAATAATGAGATGATTGCCGAAAGTGAGGTCTATTTTGAAGCAAGAGACAAATTGCAATAGTATCGAAAAGTTTGAAAGTCCCTATAATCAGTGTATCACTTTTGAAGGCATCTATGTTGAATAAAGACATATGAATTTTCCCAAACTAATGTGTTTTACTATGGTAGGTCGGGGACTTTTCATACTATATGAATATATAGCAAAAAACTTTGAATTCCCAAAATCGTTTTCTTTAGGCTTTCACAGTTGGTATGAATTTTAACACTAACAAATATGATTTGCAATCCAATCGCAACACTTAACAACCTTGTACTTCACTTCTATATATTCACCATATGATTTTTGATTTTTGGTTTCGTTAATTTTGAAGTTCGTATTGATATTAAATGCCAGTTCAAATTTCTATATGTAAATGTTTGGATATAGTTATTGTTCTATAGGTAGGTCGTCTGCGGAAAAAAAATATAATACTAACTCTGAAAATTCTCATATTGGTAGCCAATTAGCCGGTAAATTCTTGGTATTTTTCGGTTCGTTAAAAGACAATTAGATTGACTGCTACTTCTTAAAAAAGTTCTATACCCATAAAAAACCCAAAATATTCCCAATGATACAAGAGGAACCCGTAAAATACAAAATAAGTATATAAAAATCGGATCATTTATAAATATCGCTTATAAATATTTTGAAATACTTATATCGACCTCTGTTCTAGAGAGTTCTTTTTACAAACAGTATTAGCTTTATAGGGTTGTCGAGTGAAACTTATAGTGTTATTGGTTCTATGGTTTCTAAGTAAAATTAAAAGAATAAGAGAAAAAATATTTAGTATAAAAATAAAAAATAAACCATTGATTTTCTGTAGACTTTAGTAGTAGACTTTGTGTTAAAAAACCTTGTCGACAGTTTTGTGATTGCATCACTCAGAATTTTTTGAGCACTCGTTAATTTTTTTTCGATAAAGGCGAAAACGCAAGCCTGATTGCTGAAAGTTTTAATAGCGTTTATGGTTCTGATATCTGGGAAGTCCAATTGAGGAAACAGTCAATCAAATAAGGGCAATCATACTCGTTGTATAGCTGCGACCTATCTGAATACCATTGTGTTCCATTACGCCAACACCACAACGCCAAGCCTCATACATTGAAAGGGACTTGCCAGAAGCTTCGGTAGTTTGGATGGAGAGTTCTTATGCAGCCATTGTATAGTGCGGTACTGACAGCAACTACTATTATACTATTCTTTTCTATGGCAAATGATTTTGGAGGTGAAAAATTCGCCTCAAGAGAGACTATCCGTGCCACAACTTGGGGCAATATGTTACATCTATACTTTCCTATTGTTTATTGAATATAAAAAGTGGAAAGTATGGTAAGAAAAATCGTAAGAAAGACACATATTACGATTTTTCTTACCATACTGACTACTTTTTGTATTCAAGTACTTTCCTCATCTAACAACTAACTAATTTGTTTTTTGCTTAAATAATCTAACAAGCATCCCAACAAGCAGATTCGCATATCGAAAACGCCATCAATCACATAATACAACAAAAAGGCAGTTATTTGTACGTAAGGCTACTAACATAGGCGAAATGTAATTAGTAACCCTATGGAAGAATGCGAGTACCCTAGGAAAAACGCGGCAGAGATAGTCTAGAAAAAGTTTTTTAAAAGCAAAGTCAAACATTTTTATTCTAGCAGTTATGTTTGTGGACTCTTAAGACAAATAAATATATACGAGTATGATTGCAATAGTAATGAAAAATTTGATTGTAGTGGAAAGAAACTAATTGTAGTAGAAAGAGCCTTTCTCCACTATTGTTATAAAGGGTGATTTTTTAAGAGCTTGATAACTTTTTAAAAAAAAAAACGCATAAAATTTGCAAAATCTCATCGGTTCTTTATTTGAAACGTTAGATTGGTTCATGACATTTACTTTTTGAAGATAATTTCATTTAAATGTTGACCGCGGCTGCGTCTTAGGTGGTCCATTCGGAAAGTCCAATTTTGGGCAACTTTTTCGAGCATTTCGGCCGGAATAGCCCGAATTTCTTCGGAAATGTTGTCTTCCAAAGCTGGAATAGTTGCTGGCTTATTTCTGTAGACTTTAGACTTGACGTAGCCCCACAAAAAATAGTCTAAAGGCGTTAAATCGCATGATCTTGGTGGCCAACTTACGGGTCCATTTCTTGAGATGAATTGTTGTCCGAAGTTTTCCCTCAAAATGGCCATAGAATCGCGAGCTGTGTGGCATGTAGCGCCATCTCGTTGAAACCACATGTCAACCAAGTTCAGTTCTTCCATTTTTGGCAACAAAAAGTTTGTTAGCATCGAACGATAGCGATCGCCATTCACCGTAACGTTGCGTCCAACAGCATCTTTGAAAAAATACGGTCCAATGATTCCACCAGCGTACAAACCACACCAAATAGTGCATTTTTCGGGATGCATGGGCAGTTCTTGAACGGCTTCTGGTTGCTCTTCACCCCAAATGCGGCAATTTTGCTTATTTACGTAGCCATTCAACCAGAAATGAGCCTCATCGCTGAACAAAATTTGTCGATAAAAAGCGGATTTTCACATTTCGAACCGAACACTGATTTTGGTAATAAAATTCAATGATTTGCAAGCGTTGCTCGTTAGTAAGTCTATTCATGATGAAATGTCAAAGCATACTGAGCATCTTTCTCTTTGACACCATGTCTGAAATCCCACGTGATCTGTCAAATACTAATGCATGAAAATCCTAACCTCAAAAAAATCACCCGTTAGTATATAAGAGCACTACTTGAGATTCAAAACTTATCATTAAAAATTTCTCTTAGGAAGAACTAGCATTCCTATAATATAAGGCAACTAGTGTATAGTGATCAGTTTTCTTTCCCTGGCTACTATTATATATAATGTTACAGTCCTGAGTTTACACTTAGGAAAATGGAAAAAGTTCGTAAATATATTAGAAATAAAGTACAAATATATATTTTATAATATTCAAATAATTCATACAACAAAAATAGCAATACTTCTATTCAGGAATCTGGTATTGCCGGGATTTGACATTTCTCTCAGTTGCCTATGACCAGTAGCAAGTTGTCATGCATGATAGCCTAGCCGATACTATACTGACGTAAGTCGCCATCTGCAATAGGTGTGAATAGCCTGGTTCAATATAAATTTTTTTTTAATTTCAATATAATTAATAGAAATTAAACTGAATCTCAAAACACTCCAAAAGTGACCAGTCTTCATTGGAAACCACTTGGTTGTATAAACAACTCGCACCGCCACTAAATTAACCACATAAACTTTAAGATATCAGATAACCGGCAGCAGCTTGAAACAAGCTAATCATCTGAGCACTCAATAAAACAAAAAGCAATGAAAGTTGGACAATAAATTGCAATAAAATGCATTAGTTCGTAAAATACGACAAGTACACACACACTTATGCACATACACACCCGTGCGAAAGTTGTTTGTGAGAGTGAAAAACAAAAACAATAAAAAAGTAGTAAATTAACTGGCAATTACATAAAAGCTGGTGGCTACAAATTAACTGATTACCCACTAAAACATAACCTCAATAAATGAATTAAAAGCCCAAATGCGAGAGCCAACAGCGGGGAGTGACCAATTGGTTGTGTTGCATATTAAAGGGAAAATTAAGTAAATAAAGAGGAATGAAACAAAAACAAATGTGTGTTAATGTGAAACACGCTTGTCAATAATGAGGCACAAAAAAGTGAAAGAACAACAGTGTGAAGAAAGATGGCGTGGAAAGAAGCTTTAGCATAGTTTTGAGATACTACGATGCAAGCCAATTATGGTTACTGAAGTTGATAGGTCCTATAAGAGGTATGGAAAGCAATTTGATTCTTTATCGATTTAATTCAAAGCAGTCTAAACCATTTATTACTTTTAGTTAAAAAGAAGCACAATATTTTCATATCTAAGCTTTGAAATCAAATCCGTCCTTATGAAACATTCCTCTCAAAAGTTTTCCTATCAAATGAAAATAAATTCTCTGATCCTATAACTTCGAAGCTCTAACTCATCAGTTTAAAAAGTGTTTCTACAACTACACAAGTTGGATTTACTTAACGTGAACATCTGGGCAAGTGCTATCACTTTAAGGAATATTTTAATACTATTTGGAAAATTTTGAAAAATCTGCAATAATATGTGCCTCAGATACAGATTTCTCTCAAAGTATCATTAGAATAGTTCTTACAAGTATAATATTAATTCTTATTCAATTGACGAAACGTAAATTTTATAATAAAATATATATCGTCTTTTAGCAGGTATCTCTCATACCAAAAATAGTTTCAATTGTGTAAGGTTCTCTCTGAAAAATTAGGTATACTGCATAAGCCTACTGGAAGCAATACCATTAAAATTTGCGTCCTTAGTTTTCTTTCCAAGGATTTTTGTTTTAAATGTTTACTTACAGGTACTCACGGTAAGAATGCAAGCAAAATCTTTATTGGGACCTAATGTTACCTAACTGTCTTTAAAATAACATTTTTTGGACTTTATACTTATTTCTAACAGTTAAGAGCTTAGCATGCATTGCTAGATCTTAGCAAGTATTGTTGTTTTTAGTGAATTTAAAAACCAGGTTTTGAACAAAGGCTTCTCAAAAAATTATTTTAATTATGTATATTTCGGAGTGGTATCTGATCTATTGATACTGTTAAGGGTTAAATGGGTTTACGGGTTTCAAAAAATAGATCTTTTTATTGTCTTATTAAACTCTACAACACGTGTAGAATATTGTCGTAAATTTTCAAGTTGATCTGAGTAAAAGTTTTGAAAATATAGAGACCTTGACCTTGAGAACTTATGCGCTCGAGGCCTGTTGGACTAAGTGCGCCTTCTTTAACCGGATTTTTCTGGAAACTGTGTTTTTGAAGACGGTTGGTAGATTTCTCGAGAACTGCTCAACTGATCTTAAAAATTAAAGATAGAGATAAGGATAAAGATAAAGATAAAGATAAAAGTAAAGATAAGGATAAAGATAAAGATAAAGATAAAGATAAAGATAAAGATAAAGATAAAGATAAAGATAAAGATAAAGATAAAGATAAAGATAAAGATAAAGATAAAGATAAAGATAAAGATAAAGATAAAGATAAAGATAAAGATAAAGATAAAGATAAAGATAAGATAAAGATAAAGATAAAGATAAAGATAAAGATAAAGATAAAGATAAAGATAAAGATAAAGATAAAGATAAAGATAAAGATAAAGATAAAGATAAAGATAAAGATAAAGATAAAGATAAAGATAAAGATAAAGATAAAGATAAAGATAAAGATAAAGATAAAGATAAAGATAAAGATAAAGATAAAGATAAAGATAAAGATAAAGAAAAAGATGAAGTTGAAATTGAAATTGAAGTTGAAATTAAAGTTGAAGTTTAAGTTGGAATTGAAGTTGAGGATGAGGACAGATATAGGAAAATAATCCTTATATAAATTGGTTTGGTTCGCGTTGTGTCCTCGGAAATATCAATTTACGATTTCGTGGTATCTGTGGTTCTGATATATTTTAAACTTTCTTTTATCTAGTTGGATTTCCGATATTAATTTCTAATGGTAAGCTGGTATATAATACAATTAACTTCATGCTTCACTATAGAGATATATGTATATATAATATATTACACATATATTACATATTTTCATATATGTATATACTATATATAAAGCATATTAACCTATTTCAGTGGCTATCGCTGTATTAAGTCTTATTAGATCACTTGCCGATATACACATGTAGATACAAATATGATGGTATGTGTTTGTACATATGTATGTGCTTCGGAAAATGTACGACAGCGTGACCGACTGACTGCCAAATGCTTAGCCTAGTTGTAACGATACGCTTTAGTCTGATACTACTAACTTAATTTTTCATGCTACTGAAGTAGCGATATCATCCACATGCATATGTATGAGTGCGCTGCTCTTTGTGTAGAAGGAAATATATATGTATGTGTGTGTATGTAAACCTATTAAAGACGTGCATGCGATCTAATATTAAATTAACAGCATGTTGTATAATTGTTCATAATTATAACAATTAAAATAACGCCAACAAAAATAGCAAAAACAAACAACACAAACAACAACGAAGGAACGACAACAATGAAAATTGTATAATATTAGCCACGCAACTTAGAAGAGGCAAGCTGGAAAATTTATTTATAAATACATATATGCATGAGTGTGTTTGTATATATATTATTTATATTTATATCTAGCTGTGCATATTTTAGTATATGCCTTGTAATAAAATGGTAAAAATACGCACAGGGAAGTATTTGTGGCAACAATATTTTTATTTAATTTATTTTTGTTGTTTTTCTGTTTACACATTTTCCACAAGCTGAGCCTTTGCACCGCATGCAGTGGCACGATTCGATGCAAAGACGCGCACAGCAGCAGGCGGGCGGGCAGTGAGGCGTGTGAGCCGCTTGTTGCAACGTGTGGGTGCAACTACTTATGAGCAGTCATCAAATAATGTGCTACGCACGCATACACACACACTCACATTAATGTAGGTGCTTATGTGTGCGCCACAAAGGCAATAAAATAAAGCAGTGGCACGTTGAAGGAGGAAGATTTCCCTCGGAGCGCTTGCGGCAGCTGCGCGTAAAAGTGAAATGCTGCCAACAACACCAACGCCCCAAGGCAGACGCGGCCAGCAAGGCAGAGAAGTGAAATGAAAATGCTTGTATGCACATAAATACCAATGAGAGTGTATGTGTGTGTTTGTGTTTGTGGGCGCATAGAAAAATGCGGGGGAAAACAGCGTGGCATTATGTGAATGAAAACGAAATGAGCGTGCAGGTAGCAGAAATAGAAATGGAAAGTCTTATTGTCCGCGTGAATGCATTCTACTTTGCTGCGTTTTTTTTTTTCTTTCTCTCAAAACAAAAACAACGTTGTGTTGCATGCAAAGAATTTAAGCCGGCAAAGAATGCAGTGGATTATGTTTGTATGTAGGCATGTGCGCCTATGTAAATGAGTTTATTTTTTATAATGAAGTGGAAAATAAATAATTGCACCGACTGCACTTTTATCTGGTCGGAGAAGCGTTGCAGGGCGATTAAATGCACACACACATGCACTCAAGCATTTGCTTTGAACCTCATTGGATTTCGTCACACACGAATGTGACCTGTTAGTGAGAATAGTGTGGGTTCAAATGGTTCAAAGCTTTCATTCCAAAACCCTAACTCCTTACGGGATCACCTAAAGTGAAAAGTGCGTGTTTTAACCCATGTAACCCCTTAATTGCATCGAGAAGAAAAATAGCAAAATTCGCTGAGATCCTTCAAATCGTCAGTATCGACCTTTTCCCATAAAATTAGTCTTGTTCTGATTCTGCTCGTTCTGCATTCGCTTCATTACTGCTGCAGTCTTTGAAAGATTTCGAGACAAAAATCTTTTACTTTCACTAACTTAGCCATTAATATATGTACGTATACATTATTAACGCTCAATAACCATCATTAACGAGACCAATGTCGCGGTTTGATTGAGTTATGTTTTGTGGTTGATTTCCGAGATGATGATCATTTCTGAATAGCCAAAGAGACGTACTTTGTGATGTCAGAAAACACCCGAGTTTGGATCTCACGCATCGACAACCAGCTTTAAATTCTTCACAACTCTGCTTAAGGGACTACTACTGTGGGCAAAAGTTTCTAAGACTTTTTAAACTTAAATTTCGTGGAAATCTCATTCGCCGAAATATTTGTTTTCTAGGTTGGTATGATTTTCAGTGACATCTGTGCTAAAAATAAAAATAATTATTAGTTGGAGGATTTAAATCCTTTTCAGGTGAAGGTCGAACGAGTAACATTTTAATAAATATTTCGATACTTAAGGTAATCTTTTTTAATTTTTTTTTACATTTTTTGTTCCCTTATACCCTTACAATTAATATAGAAACCCACTTTACCATTGGAAGGTTTCGAAAAAGGCCCATAAATAATAATACCGCTCGACGTTCGAAGCGCTCGGAGTGCACACCTCAAACTTTAAACGCGCTTTACTCAAAAGCCACTTTTTTAAACTGGCGGACATGATTCCGGTCGAACTACTCAACCGATTTGCTTATTTTTTTTTTAATTGTTCACAAAATGTAAAAGAAAAAAGTAGGGACGATAACCATTCACTTACGTTTTAAGAATAAATTGGGTTTTTGTGTTTCAGATGATCTTAACATGAGAAATCGTGACCGCCAGTGAAAAAACGCATCTCATTCACCCAGCCATATCTCCAAAAGATGTCATCGAAAAATTCGGAAAAAATTTGTTTATACACTCCACGATATACCTCATGATATGTGAAAAAAGTTCTATTGTAGGATAAAAATTTCTATGAAAAAAATGTTAATAAAAGACCAGATTACCCTACCGACCCCTTAAGCCATTCTGAAGTGTAAATTTTTCACAAAAACACATGTTTTTTGGGCAGCCGCCTTTTTGTGAAAAAAATACAAAATTGTACTGATCCATTGCCTGTATTTATATATCGTATTTCTAATACTTTGGTTAATGGATTTGTGATAATTTTAAGCTGAAAACCTTAACCTTTTCGGATGGTTTCCTGAAGATTGGTTAAGTGATCAAGGGACTTCAAAATGAATCGCCAGTTATTAAAGTCAATAAAATTTTGTAAGTTGATATTATTTTATTTTATTTATTAAATATAAAATCTCTATTAAAAATAATGCCTCTTCAATCCAATAGTGACTTATGTC
The DNA here is from genome assembly GCF_023373825.1 of Bactrocera dorsalis. NCBI lineage: Eukaryota > Metazoa > Arthropoda > Insecta > Diptera > Tephritidae > Bactrocera > Bactrocera dorsalis. The sequence goes on along the minus strand of NC_064307.1, from coordinate 17,173,553 downwards.
GATTGCAATAAATTCAATTAGCCAAATACAGTAGAACTCCATTTATCCGAATTAATGGGGACCGGGACCCATTCGGATAATCAAATATTCGGATAATCGGATTTTTTTTTTAAATTGCCATTGGAGAGAATAAAAGCTACGTTTTGATATTGCACTATTTTTTTATTGAATTAAATGAAAGAAACATGAAATTTTCACATGTTTTAAATATAAATAAAATGTACTTATGTACAAGTTTAGAAATAAAAATCATAGTTTTTTAAACATCTCCGTCAATGTAAGCTGTTTTGCGGTCTTCAACCGTTTTCGGGCAGCCAGGTCACGCATTCGCTTGACGGTGAGCAGTTGCAAGTGGTCACACTCGGGCTGACGCTCCATCCACTTCAAAGCAGTCTCGAGGCCGGCAAATGCTTCACTAGCGTCTACTTCAACATCAGCAGAAAGTTCTTCTTCCACTTCCACTTCAACATCTTCTCTCACACTTACGACAATTTCATCGTCATTGAGAATTTGAAAACCACATTGTGATTCGGATAATCGGCGATTCGGATAGTCGGAGTTCGGATAATTGGAGTTCTACTGTATTAAATAAATATTATTTGGCGGATTCCATTTTCTTAGCCAGAAACCTCCAAAATGCTAATTTTAACTTTTGGTGAGTCGAAGGTATAAAATTTTTCTTCCATTTGAGAAAAGCCGTTGTTATTGTCTCCGAAATTATCGAAATTTTCCAATTAGTCCAATTAAGTTTACCGATTTTTTTTTCTAAAAACTTGTTGCCTTTTCTTTCAAAATTCTCACTAGATTCCTATTGAAATGTAGTTAAATTAGATATCTTCGTTTCGCCACTCTTTACTCGCTAAATTTCGATGACTTGTCGAATTGTTTTTGTAGCGAAGTCATAACAAAGTTTTACCTTAGAATTCTATAACAGAGGGTATATTTGTAGACTTTCTAAAGAAAGTGATATTAACTCTTCTTACTTTATATATCGTTATTTATACCATCATATTTCATCTATGCGAGTTGTTTGTTCGACTCACCATTGTTAAATTGCGTACTGAGGAGAGTTGACTTATTATACTTTTGCTTTTTGCTTCTTGGTTTGAATTACTTTCCGTTTAAGATGCAGATAAATGCGGATTTACTTAATAATAAAAGCTAATAAATTAACACTAATGACATATTCATTCAGTAAAATAATAAATATATACGCATATGTCTGGTTGTATAAATCGATTAAGGAATATGTGAGTATTAACAAAGTTATGCCATTTAATCAAAATTAATAATTTTTACAAAACGTAATAGACGAATCACAACTTTCTGCTGACTAAAAGCGTTTTGTCAGCGGCTTTCTTTCAAATCTTCATTTGAAACTTATATTTATAAAACGAAAATATTATGTTACCCAACAGCGCCATTTAACGGGTGATTTTTTTGAGGTTAGGATTTTCATGCATTAGTATTTGACAGATCACGTGGGATTTCAGACATGGTGTCAAAGAGAAAGATGCTCAGTATGCTTTGACATTTCATCATGAATAGACTTACTAACGAGCAACGCTTGCAAATCATTGAATTTTATTACCAAAATCAGTGTTCGGTTCGAAATGTGTTTCGCGACAAATTTTGTTCAGCGATGAGGCTCATTTCTGGTTGAATGGCTACGTAAATAAGCAAAATTGCCGCATTTGGGGTGAAGAGCAACCAGAAGCCGTTCAAGAACTGCCCATGCATCCCGAAAAATGCACTGTTTGGTGTGGTTTGTACGCTGGTGGAATCATTGGACCGTATTTTTTCAAAGATGCTGTTGGACGCAACGTTACGGTGAATGGCGATCGCTATCGCTCGATGCTAACAAACTTTTTGTTGCCAAAAATGGAAGAACTGAACTTGGTTGACATGTGGTTTCAACAAGATGGCGCTACATGCCACACAGCTCGCGATTCTATGGCCATTTTGAGGGAAAACTTCGGACAACAATTCATCTCAAGAAATGGACCCGTAAGTTGGCCACCAAGATCATGCGATTTAACGCCTTTAGACTATTTTTTGTGGGGCTACGTCAAGTCTAAAGTCTACAGAAATAAGCCAGCAACTATTCCAGCTTTGGAAGACAACATTTCCGAAGAAATTCGGGCTATTCCGGCCGAAATGCTCGAAAAAGTTGCCCAAAATTGGACTTTCCGAATGGACCACCTAAGACGCAGCCGCGGTCAACATTTAAATGAAATTATCTTCAAAAAGTAATAGACGAATCACAACTTTCTTCTGCCTAAAAGCGTTTTGTCAGCGGCTTTCTTTCAAATCTTCATTTCAAATATTTTTCTATAAAACGAAGATATTATGTTACCCAACAGCGTCATTTACATATCTACTTTCTAGGCAACTACCGGGTGCTTGCAATCAAGCGTTATTCATTGCCGAGCATAAAAAATTATTTTACTCTTACCTTATTAAGCATTTAAATCCATTAATAGCTATTTTCTTGTAAGAGACTCCACAGCCGCAAGTAAGCCTATAAGTCAATGATTAGCATATCAAGCTCGCAGCTAATTATAAAGGTTAAAGAGGCAAGCGACCGATCATTTTCACTCTCGCTGTCACGCTCTTGCACTCTTTGATTCACTATATTTAGCAATGATTGCTAGAGTCGCGTGCTGCAAGCGATATACTAACTGGTAGGCAGCAGGAAAATACTAAAAACATTCATTGAAAGAAAATACAAAAATATTCATTGAATAAAAAAAGTATTACAATAAAATTGTACAACTTCTGTTGTAGCGCATCAATAAATTTTTATATGCTCATCAGCGTTAATGCTGACACGACAATAGACTTCATCAACTCAACTCAACCTAACTCAACCCAACTCCACTCAACTTAACCTCACAGCGCATCACCGAAAGCAGGCGATAAATTGTATGCGCTTTAATGCGGCCATCGTAAAAATTCTTTCAGCTACTTTGCAACATTTTTTCAGTCAATAACACTTTATTTATGTGCGTTTGTGTATTTGTTGCTGCATTTGTATTTTATGTCATTTTTTTAGTGAATTGACATAAATTTTATATGATGCGATTTAGGCGCCAATAAAATCGGTTGAGTTTTAATATGAAAAATTTCATTCAGTAGTTTTTATGGCGGAATGTCTGTGTTTGGCGGCAGTCGCTTTCTGGTTGAGTTTATATAACTAATTGTGGGGAATTTATGTAATTACTACGAAGTGAATTGAGTGAATTTTGTGTGACATTCAAAAGCTAACCTCCAAATTAGTTGCTCTTTAGCTATTCAGAGTTGCATATTACAGCAAATTAGCTATTTAAATGATATTTTATGGGTTGTTAATAATTAATTTAACACTCCCGTGCGTCGTTATGTAAATTATTAGCAGTTTTAATACAATAAAAAAAAGTTGCTTTATCGTTTTAATATTTTTACTTAATTTTCAAAATCATCAAGAATTTGTAATAATTATGAATATTGTCAGACACCATACAATTCGTGAGGCAGAGTATTTTTCTTCACATTCTTCTTATAATCAAATTTTTATTTATTTTTTAAGTTTCTAATTCTATTTTAAGCCATCTTCATCTTTCAAATTTCTTCTTCCATACCACTCACTTCACATTTATGCTCACATATTCTTCTACGAATTTGGGTATAATTACGGTAGCTCACACATTGCGTGTTTTAGGGTCAAGTTGTTGGTTATATGTATGCTTTTAATTATATATTAAGCCGTAACTAGCAATTCTTCACTGAAGTTTTATTTTAAGAATATTAATAATTTACGCCTCTAATATAGTCATTATCGCAGCATTTAATTATGATTATGCCTTGAGGTGTCCAAGCGTGTGTAGCAATGGAAACTTGTTCATAAAGCAATTTTTCAGAAGTTTCTACATATGAATGCTGAAAAGGTGCTAGCTAAAAAAAAGACGAAACTTAGTACAAAAAAGTAAAAACTAAATAAATATTATTTTACAAAATCCGACAAAAAATGTTCGGTTATTAGGAACTACGTTACTATTGCCAGTTATGTATATGTTTGTTTGACTCGGAACCAGTATATATAACTCTTGCCAAGAGATGTCACTTTGGGATCGTTTGGCAATTTTAAAGCAGAATTATCTTACGATTACCATTATATGGCGCAGAAACATGGGCGATGACAAACAGAGATGAGTAAGCGCTCGAAGTATTCGAAGGAGCTGTTCTCCACAAGAAGAGCTTAGTGAAATTCCTATACAGATGAACTAGCCACACAGCACCACCTTACAATTAGACACTGGAAAAAAGACAATTTTATGCCTCTGGATACTTGTAGATATCTAATCATGTTATAAATACTATAAAGCTGAGTTTCGGTGGATTCTATCCCTATTTTGTTCTACAAGCAGGCAGGAATTTGGACCGCACATGCCGACTATTAATTAAAATTCAAAAGGAATGACATATGGTAAACATTCTGGTAGGCAGCCTATTAGACATATTATATGCGAATGCAAAGCTTCTTACGATCGATAATGAACTTCATCAGAAAATAGAGTGATAGAATTTTTGTTCCACTGGATTCATAATGGTCCTCCTAAGAGCCTACGGGCGTTGTCAGACATCCGCTCTACTTACTTACCTAAATATGCGCCTCAAAGCCCATCGAATGTCCTACGCTCGAAAGACGATGGCCCAGCGAAAAGCACTTTCGATTCAAGACCCATGGGTGGACAACGAAACCGTGCCCTCGCAAAGGATAGAGGCAACTAGCTAAGTATGAGTTCTCGGCACTAACTGATACACGATTGTAGTACGAAGGAAAAATAACAAGGATTTATTTCCTAATTCCATCTCCAGGAAAGTTAGTTCTTCTCTGATCAGCGTTTGGAAGATATTATGTATGTAATCTGCTCACTCTTTTAATGTGCGATTTCCTCCTACTAATGCTTCAGATAAATGAAATATAAAACATTCGAATCTATAATCTTTATCTGATTGATTTTTCGCAAATTTTATACTCATTTTCAGTAAAATAATCAATAATAAACCAAATCTACAGTATTTCAGATATCTAGTAATCCGCTAAATATTTTCCATAATAAACGACTCTTTCTTCGCACGTCAAAGACCAGATCGTACACCGATAAATTTTCCAATTAGCAATTTATGTGCAACTACATACATACAAACAAATGTTTTCGTACTTGTTTTTATGCAAGAGCAATTCTGCTTAAAAGTCATTAACTTTATTACACCGGATTGTAATTAGCATCCTAACAAGCGAGGCTTTATGGCGGACTTTAGAATTTATATAAACGAACCGCACCGAGTGGCTATTACAAAAACACAAAAAAAGAGCAACAAATCAGCAGTTTACATATGCAAATACAAAGTATATAAGTTGTATATACAAATATACATATATGTATATGAATATGAATTCGCACCTAATACCCTTCTAGGCGGTCCAAAGCTGGCTGGAGTCTGCCCATTTCTGTTTCGTACCCGGCGTTTGTGCAACTAAACTGAATAGTTTGTTGTTGCTTTTCGATGAGTCAGAAGTGGCGGCTCACAGCGTTCCGAATGATTAAGGTAATTCTCACGCTGCGCATATATAATTGCTCAGTCGGCATTTTATTGACTAATTATTTTGCTTAATGAACATATGTCTATGTGTGTGTGTTTGTTTGTGAAGTGGCTGTAGTCTGGCAACGCAGTTTATAGGCAATTATATTATTCGTATATTTATTGTGTTTAGGTAAGTCTAACATTTGCCAAAGCTTCGTTCGAGCTTTAATTAATTACTTATTGAATCATTGTAATCAAGTGTAGTGAATGCAATTTTTCTGTGCCAAGAAACCAGGTTCACATTATTGAAAGCGTTTATAGATTTATTTCGTTGCACTTATTTACGACAAGGTTGCAAATGAAGCGGTACTCAGCTGAATATTATGAAGCTGCATTTGAATATAAATATTTAGGTAGTAAAGCAAGTTTATTTATTAACTAATAATATTTTGCATTTTTCCATATTTATAATTAAACACAATTTTATTACCCATCATTTATAACTAATTTTAATCAAGACACAGTAAAAATTGAGAAGAAAAGATTTTATATTTTTCGAGTAACTTGCGATCTCCCACAACTCTAAAACAAATGACCTCTACTGCTGCAGAGATGCCAGGCCTCACTGTATAAAGATATTGACACACGATCCAAAATCATCAAAAGTTGATAAAATTGCGGCGTTTTTGAAAAAAGTTCACTTTTATCCAAAGTTTTGGTTATTTTTGGCTTATCAAAACCCGATTTTGATCAGTTCAAAAAACTGCCAGGTCATGGTTTATACTTAGTATGAAAAACCGTTTTACAGAACATATAGAGAAAATGTGATAAAGTTGGATTGATTGTCTCAGAAAAAAAAAATTGGAAAAATATAATTTTTGAGAAGAACTTTTTTAAAGATAAACTTACGCAGCTGTTAGCCCTTTGTATATGCAAACTTCAGTTTTTTACGAATATTTCTTTCATGGTAGACCACGTTAATATAGCATAGTAATCAAAGTTCAAAAGTGTTTTTAGATACATCTGGCACTTGGAGGGACTAACAGTAAAAAAACACAACTTAGTACATCATATCATATATGTGAACTGGGTGACTTTAATGTTGCTTCATTTTCTTTTAACAAAGCAGCAGCAAAGTTCAAGTCTTATTCGTTTTTTAGCTATATAACTTGAGATTTATATCTCAATATCGTTCATTTTAAGCTATAAGACTCTTCTAGGAACATTTCTAATGGAAGTTTTGGGGCAATGATGCTCCAAATTAAGCTCAATGCTCTGAGAATATATTGGCGTCCTAATGATTGTGAGCTTTACTAAAAATATTAAATGACTTTGAAAGTAAGATACGGAATTTCTAAAAGATTTTCAAAATTAAAGTGAGCTGTAAATAGCTAGTGAGTTTACTGACTTTGTTTATTCCTATGTAAAGTTAGAGCCTTAATGAGTTACAGCTCTCTATAGTTTTCCAAAATTTATTTTTGTGGCTTAAAAGCTGCCACAGAGTCTTAAGAATAAAATTTTTTGTCCAAATCAATATAAAAAATTTATAGAAGAAGAAAAATCTGCGCCAACTACCGTGGGATATGCCTCCTCAACATCACACATCAGGTTCTATCGAACGTAATGGGTGAAGAATTAAAGTCCACTGTCAACAAACTGATTGAACCACTTCAATGTGGCTTGGAAAATCAACAACCGACCAGATACTTATCATGCGTCAAATCCTGGAAAAGACCAATGAAAAGAGGATCGACACACACCACATCTTCGTCGATTTCAATGTTGCTTTTGACAGCACGAAAAGGAGCTTCCTTTACGCCGCTATGTCTAAATTTGGTATCCCGCAAAACTAATACTGCTGTGTAAGCTAACGTTGAGCAATACCCAAAACTCCGTCGTGATCATTTCAGACGAGGCGACTTCCTTTCGCGCGACTTCTTCAATCTACTCCTGGAGGAAATAATTCGATCTGCAGAGCTGAATCGAGCAGAGTAGGCAATTGAGAAGTAAAGTCCTCGCTCGACGAACAAAGACTAAACTCTATACATAAGTCACTTATTATTTCCGTTCTGCTATATATTTCAGAGGCATGGACGATGAAAACAACGAAGGAAAGATTCTGCTGAAGATTCATGGTCCTTTGCGTATTGGCAACGAGAATACCGCAATCGATGAAAAGATGAGCTGTACGAGACATATGACGGCATTGGCGTAGTTCAGCGAATTAAGAGACAGCGACTCCGCTGGCTAGGTCATGTTATCCGAACGAAAAACACTGCAGCTCCGAGGGTCTTCGACGCAGTACCCGCGCTACACAAGAAAAATAAGAAAAGAAATAAAAATTATTAATTTGATAATAAAAATTCGAAGGTAATCTCTTCAGTCATGGAGCCTTTAATGACTTCTGTTCTAAAGTTGGACAATTATACAACAGCAATTTAGAGTCAATTTGGTTTATCCCATAAAAATCTTTAGCGAATAGAGTCTTCTATTCAAAATTTTAAGTTTTCGTTGTGTCTTTGGGGAAAGGGCTGGAAACCTTTCGAATATTATTTTCCAATCAAAATCTTTGAAAAGTAGCAAGAGGTTTACGACAGCGCCCCCTAGCTTAAAGTTCTAGAAAGGAATAATAATATTATATAAATTCTTTGACTTAAAATATACTGTTGCAATGTTTTTCAACGAATTTTATTCAGTACATTGGGTAACCAATGTCAAATATGCAAAAAGTTAAACATTATAAGAATACTTGTTTGAGAATTCGTTAAGGAACTAATTTCATTAAATTTTTCAAAAACTATGTATCAATTGAAACAAATAAGCTTGTAATGAATTTACAAACTCTAACCACTGTTTCTTTTATTTCCAGACCAAAGCAAACTACCATAAATAATTGTACTGTAGGCAAAGGTAAGCAACAACACATAACTTTTTATCAAAATGATTTCAGATTTCAGTTAGCAAAATCCATTATTTTCAATACCCATGAAACAGAAAAATTCAGAAAAATTATTTTTAGCATATTAGGTTGGTACTTATTATTTTTAGAGATTCTGCTTTGATATCTAGTCCATGTCAAGTTACGCAATTAAAACCTGCTATACAAGGTCTTCATAAATACATGCACAAATTTGTTATGCTAATTATAACACTGTTAGCTGTTCTAGCACTTCTTCGTGCGTTTTAATTATTATTTTGAGCAGGAACGTGCAGCGGCGCACTCATCCGAAGGTCAACAATGGCCGCAAGTAGAAAGCTTTCAATGCCGTGCTAGCAACAGGAAGTGCCTGCATAACAATCGCACTCAGTCGCTCAGCCAACACACAGAGTTCAGCGGCAAAGCGGCTTGGTCGTGACGCGCTTGGACTTGACTTGACTTGAGTGAGTCTTTACCGTCAATTGGCAATTATTCGCAAATTCATTCACTGCACGGTATTTCGAAAATGAATTGTTTCGTCGCAACGGACCAAGTAGATATGATTGGTCGTGCCTTGCTACTAACGGCTCAGCGCTTAGCCTCAAAATGAGATAGTCTCACCTTTGCACCGCCACTTAAGATGTTGCCGATGAGCACTGCAGGGTTGTTGTTTTCTTATTTTTATGTTTTTAATTTTATTTTTTTAATTTTTATTTTTTTTTTTTTGAATTTACCTTTGTATTTTATTTTATTTTTACGTTAGTATGAGGCTGTTTTTATGTATCCATATTTTATTAACTGGTTTTTGCGTACGAAATTGATTGATCTTCGCCTGGCACGGCTTTCAAATTCACAAATGTATGGCCCGCGGCTGACATTTCAGCTTTCAAAAGTGGTGTTATTGTGCTGTATTTTGCTTGAAGGCAAGAAAAATGTAATGAAATGAAGAGTACTAAGAGGCTGGCCGAAGCTTATTTAATAATAAATATTGTGAAATTAAATAATTTGGTGAATAAGAGGCGTCCTAACAGAACAAAAAAATAAGAAAAAAATTAATAATTAATCAAATTAAAAAGTTATCATAAAAATAAATCATCAGCAACGAATTTTTCCATCAATAGTTTAACTAAGGAAGTCTAAAAAAAATAATAATTAAAAATATAAAAATTTGAATTTTTTAAAAATAAAATTTTAAAAAATGTTTCTCAACCAAAAATTTTAGTAAGACAAACATCCAACAGCAGAGCAAACGATTTCATGCGCCAACAACAATCACGCCGGAGGTCATAAGTCACTGACAAATCGCTATATTTGCACAATCGAGTGCACAACAGCACACAAATCATTAAAGACAAACATATATATATATATGTATGGACATACATACAAACATAAAATATTCTAATGCCTCACTCAGCTTTAGACGACAGCAGCGCGGCTACCGCTTAACTCGTTGCCACACTGACCTCAAAAATTGCCATATGAAACGCTGCGCGGCATTAGCATCGTTGACTTGTACGCCCGTCATAGAAAAGAAAAATGGCTAAGAAAAGGCAAAACAACAGCAACAACAAGCAGGCGTTAAAAATAAAGCCAAGCATTGGCATGAAAATGAAGCGACCAAACATGCAACTAGATGACGATGAAGTTGACGATCATCAGCAGCATGCAGACAAGCACACATAACACATACATGCATACACATAAGTTCGCATGCAGGAAAGTGGAATTTCTCGTTGAACACGCCACACGACACCTACCAACATGCCACATGCGGCAGCTAACAAATGTATCGCAGACACAACTGGCAGCTAGCACTGGAAAAATGGAAGAAATGGGCATAAATCTATAGCATATGCCTATCACATATACACACACAAACATACAAATGTAGCTGCAAGTACTTGTGTTGAGGCATAGAAAAGCCACGAATGTCTAAGAGCGTGGAAAGCGCGTTTTGTCGTTAGACTTTCAGTCTTGCCGTCATGCCGTCGTGATTGAAAACAAATTCTAATTATAGCCACACGGTCTAAATATACTTACATAGGTATGTATATGTGGTAAAGTGTGCCTCGACCCAGCGTTGCTGGCTTTAGGCATGGCAGAGTTGGTGTCATTTGGCCTTTTTTAATACAGTTAAGTAAATAACATATCGAGGCATTGCATGTTCGCTATTAATCCACAGAGGAGCTGCTGAAAAATGGAGCTAAAATAAAAGAATAATACCGAAAGTCATTATAGTGGCGGTAAATACGAAAAGAAAACACAAAAAAATACAAAAAAAATAAAAATAATAAAAAAAAATTTAAAAAAACCGGAAAAAAATAAAAACGTAAAAAAATAAAATATTAGAAACTATAATAAAATATTGTGCCGTATTTATCGCCCAAAGTTGACCTAAATTTATTTATACTCTCAACTTGGTGCTGTAATACTTGCAACCCACTTATGCCACATATGTATTCTATTAACTTTACTTGCACAAAAAATAATTAATTTTATGATAGACGTGCATTTCCAGCAATTATTTTTGCTTTTAAGCAAAGCTGAGCATATGATTTCAGCATATCAGTGCCACAAATATGTCAATAAGAATTTTCATTTAACAAAAAAAATGTTTGGTTTGGGAAATATGATAAAATGAGCACATCCTGTTCAAGAAATTTTGAAATGACATTTTGAGAGTGAAATTGAATATTTGTCAGGTGGCGTTAATCATGCCACCACAAAATATTTCTTTAATTAACGAGTCAGTTTCCTTAACAAACTACTATTTGCTTCCAGCTGGTGCTTTTTCATTATTCACTATTCAATATATAGATTCATAGTTGCATTGCTCTTCTTGTAGTTTCCAAATCCTATTTTTTTTTTTTTTTGTTAAATTTAAAAAAGAAGATATCTCTGTGTTTATTATACATATATGTATATAAATATTTTAAGCTGTTTGTTAATAAACTTTGAGGTTGTGAGTGAGATATCCGATCAAAATAGGATAAAGCCAGCATTAAGCCCATTATCTCTCCCAATCACTCCTTGGACTTAATTAAATATCTTATTTCATCCCATCCCAGTCTATCAATGTCTTTTAAGTTCCATTAAAATACTCCGTCTCAAGCGATTGAAGGCTGGACAATCACAACATATCATTCTCCGCCTTTGCTTTATTCCGCCTTCTTCACTTTACCAAGTTTCTTAAGATGTGATCTTGGAGGTGGATGCCTTTATTACTTTTAACTATTAGTCGAAGCTTCTTCAAGTGATCACTATCAACACTATCCCGCAGTATTTTTATGCTATGCCATGAATTTAAATACTTACCATAGTCTTCTCATCAGACATTGAATGGTTTTCTTCTAGAAATATAGCTAAAACGTAGAACAAATCACAATTTCATCTGTCGATCGAAGTCTTATAATGATATAATTATTCTATACTGAGCACCCTAAATCAAGCTATGGTCCTGTAGTTTTAAAAAATAAAACGATTATATTGCAATTAAATAAAAATCCCACACAGTGTTTCACAGCAACGTCAAGAGTATACAAGAGTATCTGAAATATATTATAATTTGTGATCTCATCGAGGTTCCCTTTGAAGTACTAACCCTTTGAAGTACTGCAACCAATTCTATGAAAATTAAACAGAAATATTCTAGCTCAATGAAACTAATTTATCTAAATCCTTAAGAGATCTATACCTTTGAATGATAGTATTCTAAGTAACAGCATATTGACAGATACTTTGACAGCAGTAACTTTTGCCTGACACCATTCGCAGAAATCTGGCCTTACAAAGTATTGGCATAAATGGTGATCCATTTCGAATTTCCCTACCTTTGTAAAGAAAAAACACAGAAACTTCAAATTTAATAGAGAGTGTTTATTACACAGGTCAACAAAAAAATTTTTTTTTTTTTGGGTTTCTGTTCTCATGCTTGAATTCTGATTCCAGACATTGAAAAACACTTAAATATTAATTTTTAGTTCTTTAAGTTTGCTTTGGGCTGATCTACATCGATAAGTATATTTTAATTTATTTCATAAATCAAAAATTGCAGCACTTAGATTAACCCGAAAGTAAACAGTACACCAACACACCACACGCATTATGACACCACACATAATTAACAAAAGGGACCGACGGACGCCGCCCGGCCTCTTTTGTTCTTCATCCGCGCGCATACACGTTTATAAAAAAATGTATTTTAATTTTTCTTTACAAAAATTAGTAGTCTTTAGTCTTGTTATTTGACATTTATATATTATTGTTTATCACACATCTTGAATAAAAACGACTCTTGAATCTAAAAAAAAGTTTTCTAATTATAATCTATAGTGAAATTGTAGAAAAAATATAAAAATCAGTCATTTCTGATTTAAAATCGAAAAATTGCTCTAATTTCTACAAAAGCAAACTTTAACTGGAAAAAAAAAATTTGTCCTTATTTTTGACATAGGAGAAACTAAAATTTAACATGTAGATGTCAGACCCAAAAATCGTGTTGACCGGTGTTATCATTCGAAAGAACATACTTTGGCAATTATTTTTTAAAGATTATCTCTTTCAAATCTGTCCGCGGGTTGAAGTGTTCTCTCAATAAATCCATTGTATGGAGAGTGGCATCATTTTGTCGGTTATCATGGCGTTATATAGATCGTCATTGGCGGTTACCAGCATCATTTTTTTAGAAATACGGACGGATGATTCCACCAGTCCCCAAACCACACTAAATTGTTGTTTTCTCTGGAAGAAATTGCGGCTCAAGAATCTCTTCAATTTGCCCTTCGTTCCAAATGCGGAAATTTTGCTTGTTAACATACCCATGGAGACAGAATTGGGCCACGTCGCTGAACAAAATTTGGTTCGAAAACGTCGGATCCTCTTGGAACTTTTCAATAGCCTATTGAACGAAGCGATGTCGCTTGGGAAAATCGAGCGCCTTCAGTTCTTCCACAAGCTATATTTTGTACGCTTTCAGTTTAAGATCTCGACGTAAAAGGCGTCAGGTCGTTCCAAATATCATAGTCTATTCGGTCGAATATTATCCAGTAATAAATCCTAAGTCTCAGAATGGCTGATGGTGTTGCGAATATTACGCTCTAACCCGTTTATGTTGACCATAAGATGAGCGAAGCGCACAAAACACATTTTTTACAAAAAGTAAATTTTTATAATAAGATTTAACTATTTGTAAATGTTGTTCAACGCGATCTCTAAAGGCGATCCGAATAATCACAGAGTAAATTCGAAAAATTCTGTATTGAAACATATGCGTTTAAAATTAGACTGATGGACCAGATTGAAGAGAAAGGCAAAATTTTAAAAGGCTACACATTAAAAACTGTTTGAGATAATGATTCAAAATTTTAGTAAGTAATTTTTAAAGGCATAAACTATCAATATATGAAAAACTATTTTTTTGAAAATTTTACACTGGGTGTGCCCCTTACTATAAAGTTTTTCAAACTAAAAACAGGATGCAACTGAAAACAATTAGTAAATTAGATATAATGAAAATTTACAGCGTTAACCGCAAAATAACTTTAAAAGCATTGCAGATACTAACAAAGAAACTCTAAAGAAAGTGCACGAAATATATTTACAACTCACTCGGCGGTAAAGCAAAGTCAGTTGCAATTCTTCACGCTCATCACTGCAACAATAGCCTTAACTCAACTTATACACTGATATATATTAACAAACTTATATTTTTTAAAACGCTAAAATACTGTTATAGGTCTCCATAAAAAGTGAAATGAATTCTCGCTGCTACACATAGCAACTCACACACACACACACACATGCATACACCGCGCCCAACACGAGTCACCACGTCATTAAGTGAGATTTTCATGATTGTTAACAAGCTTGTTTTTAAAAAGCAAGTCACTTCTGCCATGAATTTTCGAGCGTTAATGAAGTTCGCTGGCAAAAATGGCAAACATTTAGCGGAGCACGTTTACATCTTGTGCCTGGCTTCGTATATTCATAGAGTCGTTATTCTATTTTACTGCTTTTGAAAGTACATATTTTTAGCGTTCAGTTGCCACCACTCACACATACAAATATATACTCAAGTGCGCGTTTGGCAAAAATTTTCGAAAACTCCATTTAACGGCGGGGAGGTGCAAAAATGTTAGAGCATTTTAGGTCATAACTGTACTTACGAGCCTATAATTAAAATGCCGTTAATTGTCTGTGAAGCAGTGACCAGCATGAACTCCTGGCTTTGATTTGGTTTCTGCTTGTGGTAGGCGCTGCACCCCTGAACTGTGGCACTAAACTTTTTTCGGAATTTCACTTTCCTGAAAGTAAAAAGTTGATGCACCGTTAGTTTCGTTTCAATATTTTAGTTAATTGAAATTTTTCGGGTTTATTGCTACTGAAAATTGGTTGTTAAAATAAGGAAGACTCTTTGTGACTGGGTACTCCTTTATTGGCGGTTCAAATGTGAATGTGCTTAGTGAATTTATTTAAACTAAATTTCCTGATATTTCTACTTTTGATGGAGTAAATTTATTTCGCATCAAAGTTTTTGAAAATATCTTGTCTATAATATTTAAATGGAGCAGATATCAAACCATATTGATATGATCACCAACAGTCAATTTCGAAGCAATTCAGTCGCATCTCAGTAAATGACATAGAGAAGATTTTGCATAACCTCACAGGTCGATTGAAAAGTCCGCGATCTACCATAGTAAAACACCTTTTTTTGGCAAAATTTGCATTTTTTTGTTCAACATAGTTGCTTTCAAGGGTGAAACACTGATTATAGTGACCCTCAAACTTTTCGATACCACTTTTGTAGTACGATTTGTCCTTTGCTTCAAAAAAGACCTCAGTTTCGGCGATCATTTCTTCTTTCGTCGAAATTTTTCTTCAAAGCATTCGTTTGAGTTCCCAGAACAGGAAGTAATCACAGGAGGCCAGATCTGGCAATTCAAAGCCAATTCAAGGTTTTTTGTCATTGTTTTCCCTGACTTGTGACTCGGTGCATTGCCTTGGTGCCACACCACTTTATTTTTTGTCCTTCAAATGGTCCAATAATGCTATGTAATAGTTGATGGTCTTTGCTTTTTCGGGGTAGTCAATAAAAATTATTCGCATCCCAAAATACTGACATCATAACCTTGCCAGCCGACTGCAGTCTACTTGGATGACTATTAGATTTCGGAGGAAAATGGTGGAGCCACATTTCGTTCGTTGTCACATACCGACACAAAAATTTGGACTTATTAAGCTTAAACATCTCCGAATCATTGTTTGTGGTCGAAAAGGAGCTTTGCACAGAGGTTTACCATACCATTCGTGAATGATATCGTAAATGATATCTATAGAGTGCCAGCTATCTCTAACAACTCCACTTTACGGTTATTCAAAATTAATTTTGAGGAATTTTATTAAGTTTTCGTCAGTAACAACCCCCTTTAAGCGTCCTTCAGCTTCTTCGGTGCTCATTTCACCACGTATAAGATTAGCATATCAGTCCTTGATGGTTAATTTTTCTGGGGCAGTGTCCGAAAACTCGTACTCAAGCCAATTTTTTGCATCAACTGTATTTTTCCCCTTTAAAAAGCAATATGTTATCACAAGCGGAATTCCTTTTTATCCATATTTTCCAATAACCCCACTTGATTATATCAACATCATATAATTCGCAAACTAATGATCTGAAAGCTGTCAAAGTTATATACGGGCCTTTTAAAGATTAGGCTAACCAAAAATCTATGGATTTAATTCTAGTGGATGATGAGCTACGTTGCCCCAGAAATGGCTACCACAATAAACTGACAATTTTGAACATACTTCTATTGATACAACGCTGATTGAAGCCCCGCGAGTTAGCTGGAACAGTTGCCATATCAAAAACGACATAGGTAATAGCCTGCATTACATTTTGGGCATACAAAATCTATCTGAACGATGGTTGCTGTGTTTGTTCAAGCCGGACAACAAGAGAACTGAAAGCCGTTCGCAGCTTTTTACTGAAATTCTGCAATGTTTCGTGACCAGGACTAAACTACGATGAACGGGGTACACTGTAGAGACCAAGCAACAGTCGAAACAGTGAACTTTAAGCTTTACGAGATGAAAACTAAGCGACTGTCTGTAGTATTGCAACAGTTGCGGGCCTCTACTATGCCGAAGTATTACATCGACTTGATGCGGAATAGCATTTGGTCCCATTTAAAGTAGAAAATATTGTTCTCATTGCTCAAGTATTTTTTCTAGATTTTTCTCCATGCGACAGCTTCTATTGTCAAACTAGAAAAGTCGCTCTTCGGATAGAAATTTGTATTGAATGAGACGGTCATAAAGTGTGTCGTGTTAAAATAAAACTATGTGGAGACATAAATCGACAAACAAAAGATTTCGGATTCCCAACGTATAAAGATCTCTTTCCTTGGTACAAGTGTAAAATTCTTCTTAAAATTAATCAATATTTAGGTTAAGTTAAACTCTTAGGCTAATAAACCACCCATAGACCACTTTGTCCTTCGTGATACCAGAAGGATTCCGATCACATTCCTATAGTCTCTTCTATCGAGTGCCAATAGGAATTTTGCGTACTTCCGATCAACAGTTTTATACATGATTTTTGTAGTTTTGCACCCAGGTAGCTCGGTTTGACTTTCTTTACCATGCTTCTGTCCGAATCTTCATATAGACAATGCATCGATTTGCCAATGTTGATCCCATTTTCGAGTGTTAGCCGCACATCATTCTTGGCAACATCGTTCACGATTTCATTGCCTCATACCTTTGTGGTCTGGTACCCAGTAGAAGTGAAGTTACTTGCTTCTGACAACACTTTCCGCTGCCGCCCTGCTTTCCAAGACACTTCTGACCGATATGCGATACGAGGCTCCTGCTTTGATTGCTGCTTGACTGTCTACGTATGTGTTGACTCTGGAATTGCCTGCAGGTGCATTGGAGGCCAGCTCCGCTGCTTTCGCAATAAGAAGGATCTCAGTTTGAATTATACTGCAGTGGTCCGGCCACTTAAAAGATTACCTTATGCCTATCACTGGACAGTATAATCCCGCACCAACTCCATCGTCCATTTTCGAGACATAAGTATAGATGTTTACGTAACTAACATATCTTGACGGCAGTCATCTTTTTCTATTCTTACTTTGAACCTTCTTTCCCAGTTGAAAATTGAAGTCATGTACTTGGTGTTTGCCCAATCGCCATAACCCACCAAGCTATACCCGTAGGTTCTATATGTAAATTCTCCAGCAGGCAGTAGTCGTCTTTGAGTAAAGCGCGAACAAAATACTCTCTTTTGAAACTAAAGCAAAACCTTCAGTTTGAAGAAAGGAGCTTAAACTTTAAGAAATAATTACCCCTTACGTGTACATAAGTATAGTAAATAAAATCCCAATATTCATTATATAAATCTGACAGAACAACTTAACCAGTTTGTGTTGTTATTGTACAGCAATTAGTAGCAAGATGCAAGATCACATATCGTCTTACACCAACCATAAAATAGTAATAATATTACTGGCAGACAGACAGTTGAGTGACTGCTTTTGAGTTTAATAACGGAAAACTAACCGATCGCATTAAAATCATTCCCATGACGACTTGGTATTTCATATATACATACCATATATGCATATATACACATACACATACATAGTTAGATACACATACATACATAGATACACTTGCAATATATACTCGTCCTAAAAAAACGAATAAAAGCGAAGCGTGGGTGGACAGTGAATGATATTCGAGATACTTGCCATAGAACAAAAGTTGCCGGTTCTCACAAAGCAAACAATTTTTTTTTTACTAATTTTTTACAATTTTTATTTGCTAAATGCTTGAGTAAAATGAATTTACATACAGTACAGTTACTTATATAAATTGTTTTAAGCTTACTTGTGCTATTTCCACTTAAGCGCTTTTTGCTAAAAATGGGCGCAACTACCTTAAACTCTGTGTGAACAATATTCTAATTGCAGCAAAAATTTGTTTAGATTACAAAAACAGGTGAGTCTTGAGGAGGCTAAGTATTTAGTATTTTCTCACAATTTCGAAAACAATGGCATTGTGTGTTCTTGTTTTTCACTCACTGTCTGTCAGCAGAATTGGTTTTCACAAAAAGCTCTCACATCGAGTTAAATGAACTTTGACACAATTTTCTGGCTATTTCTATTCTGCACGTTAACTATACTAACGGTTATTTCATGAAAAAACAATTGGGAGTAATTACACTTTTAAATAATCGCATGACAATTGTTTTCAAGACATTATAAGTTCTTTTGAAAAACACTGTAATTATAAATTGTGGTCAGAAACTCTTTTGTGGTCTCTTCAATTATAGTTTTTTGTAGTTTTTAGGCTGGAAATTCCACAAGTTTTAAAGCAATTTTAAAGCACGAAAAAGAATCCAGATACAAAATTGCAGATTGTCTGAGAAAATTGTAAATTTTTGATAGAAATACTATAATTATTATAATATTCGCAGTCCTTAAAACAAAACCGATATTTGATGAATATTATCCTATGTATATTGTGGAGCAAGAAACATTTAAAAAAAAGTTAGGTCTTAGGGCTAAACCTCTCTCCAGAAGTAACGCAAGATCCCATTTGGACAGTTGAGAACGCTTGTCGTTCGTGATTCCCAAAACTCCTAGATATAGATCGACGAGGGGGTTTGACCCTACTTTAAATTTGTTAAGACGGCTATTATCAGTCTCGAAAGTGTGTTTTTCAACCGCAGTCTGACAGAAGCTAGACAGGTGAGAAGAAAATCCAGAGTCCAGATGATTCCAGCTTGACTTCTTTTACACACTTTGGACAATTTTCATTCAGCAAGATATGTAAACTTGTCCAACGTTGTCCGTACTGTGGATCTAGTACCAGTTGATATGCAATTCCACATTGAACGAACAAAAGTTTAGTACTTCCTGCTTTCGGATATTAAACCAAAGTCACGACCATACTCTCCGAAACGCCGTACCGCATGACCACGTTGAAGCGAATTTCAAGGGCTCCTTTTCCCCGTGGTTCCAGAATTAAATCTCCGCTCAGACGTCGTAGCTAAAACTACTACCAGTTTAACTTCCATACAGCTCTGGACTGGTGACCAGGGTGGTCAATATCCAGTCAAAACACTTACCATGGCGACGCGATGAACTTTATCATTTTTTGGGCCAAAAGCATCTCACAGCCGACAAGTTCTGGTTGTTGACCAGCGTTTGCTAAGCTCACGTCAGGTTCGTAGATCAAAAACTTAAGCGCATGCGCACAGCAGAGTATGATTCGTTCTTAATCTGATAAAATTAATGTAACGACTCATCGACCTTGCAGTTTCTATAATTTGGCTGCATTTCGGCACCCAAAGAAGTCATATATAATATGAAAGTAGCTTGATGATACTAATAGGAAAGTTGAACACTCCTTGATTAGTCTTGAGCTCACTATAAGTCAGCACAACACATATAGCTCTGATATCGGAATTAATAAATATCTCGCTGAAGAAACCTGCACTTCGGAGCAGTAGATCTAGTACTACTTTGATGGCAGTCACCTCCGGCTGAAAAGCATTGTAGTGGGCTGGGTCCCTGAAACTGGAGTTGCTGAAAAGTTCCCGAGAGAAGAATTCGCCTTCCACTTTGCCCGTTAGTGTCGTTCATTCGTGAAAAATCTAACTGTAACTATTCTTCAAGGGTTTCTCTTCGATCAACTAACAAAAGTGGGTTGCTTACGATAACCTTAAATGAAAACGGTTGTGGTAGAATCACGGTTAACCATCATAAACAGCGACAATACAGTGGAAAGCGAGGTTTTCATATACATATATTCAGAGGGATTGGTGGAGAATCATCTACTATAAGCTGCTCCCTCATTGCCCAATTCTTAACTTGAACCTATACTGTCTAGAATTGGACCTTATGAAGAGAACAATCGCCAAATCGCGGTCAGCACTAACCAATCGGAGAAGGATTGTGTTCCATTAGCACAACGCAAGGCCACACAGAGATTTATGCTCTATATCCAAGCCTGGCACCAAGTACTTTCTATATGTTCCTTTCTATAGTGAATGATATTGTTATTGAAAAATTCGCCCCAAAAGAAGCTTGTGAAAATCGACTGTTCTAGTTTTTGCCAATAGGGACGAGAGTTTATTAGAGTCATATCCTCTTTAACTATAGTATGATAAATACATTTATTTTGGAAAAATAAAATTTTTTAGGCCTTTCAACCGACTTATTTGAAAGGTTGGAATACTGGTTCTTATATGGCTGTTTATTTTTTCAAACAAAGTACCGTTAGTAACTACAAACACTACGATGTCCACGCACGACAGATAAAGCTTTGTCAAAACTCTATCAATACTTAACTGATTTCAAAAAACAACAACAAAAATAAGAAATACAATGTGACAACAGTTTCGCTACAAAATAGCGACATTTATCTATCAAGCACAGAGATTTCATTAGCATTTGCTTTCAATCAAAATTGGACACAAACGGCGCTACTGCCAAACCATTGATTGCAACATGGCCAACAATGTCATAGCAAAGACCAAATTCAAAGGCAAAAAAAATGCCATTTCCACAGCCGGTGAAATCCGATAAAGTGACTAAAACAAATAAGGCAACAAACAATTAAGCTTTCCACCACCCACCAACGATAAAGAGTGGTCGAGCAATCAAGCCAACAGCCAGCAGCCACCAGCCAGTCACCAAAGCCGCACATACACAACAACAATTGGCATTGACTGTCGCCTACAAAGAGGCAACTTGTCGACTCATTGCCTTAAAAAATCGCATTTGCCAACAGCAATGGGACAGGCACACAGGCCACGCACAAAGACACACACACACATACATACATACATACATGGGCACATATGTAATATTTCAAATGTCATATGGGCATTTATGTAGCCTTGTATGCGTATGTGTGTGTTTGTGCGGTATTTCGCAAGCTGCAGGCTGTCTCTGGTAAAGTGATGGGAAAAACGCTGATATGGAATGCAAAAACAGACGCGGTGCGCTGTTTTTAGCTCGTTGTTGTTGTGGTCTTTGCCTTTTTCCGCACTTGTCTTGCGCTTTTTCGCCACTGTCAATATTCTTGTTGCGCCATTTGTGCTGCATGTTGTTGTTTTAGCTTATGGTATGTTGTTGTTGTTGTTTGTGCCTTGGTGCTGCTCGCTTTTTCGGTGTCAATGAACGGCCTTCCGCAGCATCACGCTTTTCACTTCCAGCTGCAAATTTAGCGCAAACCTCCGCAACGCTCACTCTGACGCTGCGCGAATATTCGTTCAACGGCTGCCAATGACGACCGAATCGCAAGGCATTTAGGTGAAGTCAATGATTGCAAGGCAGCCGGCAGCGCCACCGGCGTTGTGTGCCACCTTAGCCGCCAACGACACCAACGCCAAGTCGCATGTTGTAAAAACACCACTTTGGCAATGACAGCAACAACAACAACAACAACAAGAAAAAATTATAACAACAACAAAAACTACTACAACAAAAATAATATCTCTAGGAAACCGAAAAAAACATTTACAAAAACAACTGCAAGAACAACAACAGCAAAAATAACATTTTAAAACTACAGCAACAACAATATTTACATCGACAGCGATATCAATACAATTACAACAACAATAATAATCGCAACAACAACAACAGCAATGAGAGCAACAGTCATTGCCGTAACAATAACAAAGCGCAATCAAGAGCAAACGGCAAACAGCAACTAGCAGCAGTCATCAACTGCCTGCATGCCTTTCAACTCGCCTTTGCGCTTCTCCGTCCCCCCAACTCCACCACCATCAGAGCTGTTGTCATTGCCTTTTCGATTGCTGCTCTGCGAATGCTTTTTGCCGCTTCACTGCTGCCCACACAAAACCACAAGCAACCGACACAAGCAGCCAAAGGAGTCAAGCGGCGGACAACATCGATTGGCAACAGCATCGCTCGTTTGTTGCAAGCAACTTTTCAAAGTCGCAAACTTCAGTTTTATGTACCTTGATGGTCGTCGCTTCCATTTTAGCGATCACTTTGTTGCCATTCACGACATTGCCGCGCGTTGTTGCATGCAATTAAAAATGCTATCAACACACGTTGTTGCCTTTTTACGTTGCAGTTGTTGTAATACTATGCTGGCTGGTGTCGTTGGACGCATATTATTGGAAAGACACCCGGTCGTTGTTGATGTTGTTGTTAAGAATATTATAGCAAGCATTTTAGTATTATTTTTATGGAGCTTATTACTGCGTCGCTTAAATGCGCCGCGATAAGCGAGAACTGTCATTTATTATTAAAATTTATGTTGATCGTTACTTGCAACTCGGGTGGCCGGCAGATGGCTATTTTTAGCATCGCAGTACTTATAACTTCTCATAACTATAACTTAATACACTTTTACTGGATTTTAACACGGAATCGAAAGCGAATGGTGGCGGCGGCAGTTAAAGGTGCTTGAAAGCTGTGGAGTCACCGAACAACCTTGTAGCACACCAGTTTAAGTGTTTAACAAAGGGTTGTGATTTTAAAATTACTATGTATATAGTAATGGTATTGATAACGGGTGATTTTTTTGAGGTTAGGATTTTCATGCATTAGTATTTGACAGATCACGTGGGATTTCAGACATGGTGTCAAAGAGAAAGATGCTCAGTATGCTTTGACATTTCATCATGAATAGACTTACTAACGAGCAACGCTTGCAAATCATTGAATTTTATTACCAAAATCAGTGTTCGGTTCGAAATGTGTTTCGCGCGCGTGTTTTGTTCAGCGATGAGGCTCATTTCTGGTTGAATGGCTACGTAAATAAGCAAAATTGCCGCAAGAACTGCCGTTCAAGAACTGCCCATGCATCCCGAAAAATGCACTGTTTTGTGTGGTTTGTACGCTGGTGGAATCATTGGACCGTATTTTTTCAAAGATGCTGTTGGACGCAACGTTACGGTGAATGGCGATCGCTATCGTTCGATGCTAACAAACTTTTTGTTGCCAAAAATGGAAGAACTGAACTTGGTTGACATGTGGTTTCAACAAGATGGCGCTACATGCCACACAGCTCGCGATTCTATGGCCATTTTGAGGGAAAACTTCGGACAAACAATTCATCTCAAGAAATGACCCGTAAGTTGGCCACCAAGATCATGCGATTTAAAAAAACGCCTTTAGACTATTTTTTGTGGGGCTACGTCAAGTCTAAGTCTACAGAATAAGTCCAGCAAACTATTCCAGCTTTTGGAAGACAACATTTCCGAAGAAATTCGGGCTATTCCGGCCGAAATGCTCGAAAAAAGTGCCCAAAATTGGACTTTCCGATATGGACCACCTAAGACGCAGCCGCGGTCAACATTTAAATGAAATTATCTTCAAAAAGTAAATGTCATGAACCAATCTAACGTTTCAAATAAAGAACCGATGAGATTTTGCAAATTTTATGCGTTTTTTTTTAAAAAAAAGTTATCAAGCTCTTAAAAAATCACCCTATATAACGAGTTGGAGAGAGGACAATTTCGATATATTCTATATGTAGATTGAGTTTAGATTAAAAAGGTACAATTGTCATTAAATGCGCCTTGAAAATAATCTTTGGTGAGATGTTCTCTCGGATGCTTTTCTTATGATGTTTAGAAATATTGAGAACGAGTCCAGATCCTTTATAGAGGTGCTTAGTAATAGCGTAAAAGATTTCATGTCTCTTATCAATATTCATTAATAAATGGTGTTTCATTTCGGGGTTCCCTACGTTTTTAAAAGAAAAAGCACAGAAACTTCGTTATATCATCATATAAATATGGACCAATGAGTCTAATGACCCGCAAACCACACCAAATCGTTGTTTCTTCTGGATGAAATGGTAGCTCTTGAATCTCTTCCGGTTGTTTACTTTTTTTTCAGACAGAATTCCACTATGATTGTCATCTATTGTAACAATTAGTTGTTGCTTTTGATGTCATAGAGTAATATGTTTGTCCCACAGTTATAATCTATTCATTTCAATTTTAATTGTGAATTATTCCAAAAATTGTACAACGACCGTCGCAAGACCGACTTTTGAAAGGAATTGTCTATACAATTTTCAAAATAGTACATGAGATTATTTTACTTTTAAATGACTCAGGCATCAATATTAGCAATGCTATAGAAACAAATATCAGTAGCTTCTACAGTTCTCAAAAACTGTCCCTATAATTTCTATGAAAAAGGTATGCACCACCTGATCAAATTTGACAGTAGTGATAACACAGGGATGCCAACACTTAATCCATACCCATTACACTTGTTTGAAGCCTCTAATTTGTTGGCCTTCAGTGTCTTCACAGATTTTTGTTTAGTTCGACTCCGGCTCATTTTTGGAGCGCCATTGATTGGATTGTTGGACACTTTCGAAGTTGTATTCTTAAAACCTCATCTCGTGACCAGTAATGATGCGTTTTATGAATGTAAGATTCTCAGCTACGTTGCCAAAGAATCTTTTTGCGACCTCTACTCGATGTCGTTTTTGCAATAGGTTAGACACTCTTTATACTCAAAATATGAACCAACACGTATTCAGTCGGTCGCCTCTGCTATCTCTCTAATGCCAACACGATGATTCTTAAATAAATTTTCGTTAACCATCTCGTTGCTATCGTCATTAACAGAGCTGGATCGACGACTCGCGTGACGCAAGTTTTTGATGACTTCACGACTTTCCCTGCATTATTTTGGGTGCGCAGTTTAAATTGATCAGTCCGAGTCAAATTTGGTAAAATAAGATATTAATACGTAGATCGAGAAGGCGTTTGTGATGAATCACGTCCAGGACGGTCATCAACTCATAATCAATAGATTTTGAAGAATAAAATAAGAATTTTTAAGTTATAAACAAAGTCTCACTAATTTTTGCTCATAGTATTATTCGTATACTAAAAAAAACTCATAAAGGACGTAGCTTTTCACGCTTGTTGGCAACATTTGAAGAATAACTAAGTTATGCCAACAGCACAATTGTGGTTAGAGGTCCAATATTTAATTTAATTTAATTCATTACATTTTATTTCCATTAGCTTATTTTATTTTAATGTTATTGTATTTATTATACATATTACACTAATGTTTTCTACAAAATAGCTGAATGGCGCCTGCGCAATTGCACATTCATTAACTTTTAATACCAAAAAAATCCGCTGCTTCATATCGCAACGAGCCATGTAAAATCTGTTAATAAAAGGCCAATTTTTCGCTACTTTACAAAGAGAAGCTTACTTCCAAGCGAAATCAATTTGTGCAACTCTGCGTGGCAGTTAAACAAACATGCTTTTATATGCACCTGAAAACATACATATCTAAATAAATACCTTTACATACACACACATGTAACATAAGCGCCAATCTCAATGGAGAAAAATCTACAATAACTGCAAAAATCATTCATTCATTGTCCACCGCTGCCGCCAACAAATGGACCAATTTCGTCGCGTCGAATTTCGTTTCGCCAATTATTTTCTATTGTTGGCAATCGGCGATTTGTCGCCTACTGGCAAATAGCGTGGCATATTTTTTGTAAATTTTTCAAATATTTTTTTTTTTAAGTTTTATTGTAATTTAATTGAAAGCGCATTTGTGGTGGCCTTTGTGAACCGTTGGATATGGTTTCATATATATAAAGCTATATTTTAGGGTGGGTCAAAACAAAAAGAAAAGAAAATTATTTTTCTCTTTGTAGTGTGAAAAATAGGTTTGTAGACACCTTTGAGGAAGTCACTTCAAGTATGAACTGTTATTTGTAATTAAGGGAAAGTCCTCTGTTTTATAGTTTTCTATTTTTTTTTTCTTAGAAAAATTCAAATATCGCTGAGTTTACTTGTAAAAATTTCTCGTTTCATAAATTTTGTAGGAAATTGATTGTTTTTTAAAAAAGTTTATTACAATTTTTTCCTAAAACTAACCTGTTTTCCAACTGTTTATAAGAAAAAATTATGAAACTGTAAGACGGCGGAGCTTTCTATTGCAACTAAGAACTCATATTTGAAGAGACTTCCTTAGAGGTATTTTTCAGAGTACCAAGCGAAGAAAATTCCTTTTTTTACCTACCCTAATAAAAAATTATATATGTTAAAAACTAACCTAAAAATTAACCGGTTTCGTGTCTGGTAATAAGGAGAAATTAGAAAACTGTAAGACATAGGACCTTTCTGTTACAATTAAAGGCTCACACTTGAAAAGTCATTTTTGGATGTATTTTTTCAGAGCACCAAGCAGAAAAAAATATATTTTTTTTCACCCACCCTAATATACAGTTATATAATCTGTAAGGCGGTGAAGCTTTCTGTTACAATTAAAGCTCATACTTGAAGCGCCTTTCTTAAAGGTGTTTTTCAGAGCACCAAGCAAAAAAAAAATTTTTTTTTTACCCACCCTAATATATATGTATATGTACATACATTCAAAGTTATTTATATCCCGCTCAGCTGTCTCTTGGCTACTGCTTAGTGCCCCGGAATGTTGTTTATAAACCTGCGATTTTAGTAAGTTACAAAAAACCACGTGTTGCTACAACATTTTATGGCATGTCTCAAAACAATGACACGCAGTGATTAATATGTGGCAAGTATTTGTCTATGCCACATATTTTAATGTTTTTTTCTTGCTTTTAACATTGCTTTTGTTATTGTTATTCACATTGCTGCCCCACTGTCTTGCAATTCGTGTTGCATGTACAAAGTTTTAATTTATATAAGTCATTTATTATAATTGATATTTACTTACCCGCTTACTTACTGCTATTTCCAACATGTTTTTGCTGTGCCGCACAAATCACTCAGGTGTTAAACGTTGATTGACCAACCGACTGTCTGATAAACGCCAACCAGGTGGTTGTGGCAGCCACAAAAACCAATCTTTGACCAACATAATGAGCCAACAAGCAGACATTGTGGTGTGGCTACTTGGCATTGTTGGTGGAAAAGTTAGCGACATACAGACATGCATACATACCACATTTTTACATACACACACACGCACAAATTTATATGTTTTTCTGGCGTCTGATTGACTGTCTACTAATATATAAGCGCTCAGTATCCAATCTGTCTGGCTTGTCCATTTCAAAGCTCGCATTGTCTATTCATTAAAGCCATACGCTGGACCAGCCGTCCAGTCGCTTAGCTGTCTGTCTAATAAGCGAACGTCTTGTCTGTAAATGCTACTATTATTCTCTACTCGCTGATCTAATGTATTGCCAACACTTGCATGCCAGCTCAGGTTAAGTAGAAATAAAGCACACACATTTACATATACTTCAGTATCTCCAACTGGTAGCTTGCCATGACGTCTGAAGAGCGTGAGCCAGTTCGCTTGCTTTTGTTTGAATAAAGGTGTGTAATTTGTTGAACGGGCGTTTACTGTTTATTTCTCTATTAACTGCTTAATTATATAATCACTGTAATTTAGCTTGACTACGGAGAGACGGTTGCAACAGTTGCAAATTAATTGCATCAAGGCGAATGTAACAAATTGAGTGAACTGACCGCCCGCAACTCGCCGGATTAATCAATTTTTACTTGATTACGTTCTAATTAAGGTTCGGGCTGCACACAGGGGCACGTGTATGAATACAGATTTTATGTGCTTTAGAAATGTAGATATACAT
Organism: Bactrocera dorsalis; assembly: GCF_023373825.1. Lineage (NCBI taxonomy): Eukaryota > Metazoa > Arthropoda > Insecta > Diptera > Tephritidae > Bactrocera > Bactrocera dorsalis. Next base: position 17,145,433 of record NC_064307.1, on the reverse strand, counting down.
ATGTAAACGTGTTTCTTTAAACAATTTGTATGTCAAGGTTATATTATTTTATAATTTTATTTAGGCTCATTTTTTTCATTTCATTAATACCAAGCAATGATTTCATAATTATAATACAAAAGTTTAGTAAATTGGAAAATAATTTGAGTTAAAGTTTGAAAAAAATATTATTAAGCGATAAAAATTACATAAGTATTATTATACATATTAATACACCCACTGATTACACATTAAGTTATCTTAATTATCAAATTTTTATTAAAGGCCATAAGGTTCGGTTAGGTTAGATGGCTGATTAGAAAGATCACACGTGGACTGCTATGTGTAGTCCTTTGTGAAGCCACAGAAATGAAGAATTCCTTGTTCGAATTTATAAATTTGTAAAACGCATAGTAGCCAATACAAATTTGCACAGCTGTTTAACTTCCACTCCCGACAGTTCGGTGGAATGACTGAAGGTATGCGCTCCGGAGTGCTTAAGTCTTGACCGCCCAAACGCGAGACAGTCAAGAAGGAAGTGAGTTATTCTCACCTCATCTTCTTCCATATAGCTTCTGCAGATGGCGTCTGGTAAGATTCCCAAGCTTACAGCATGGACACCAATAGGTCTGTTAAAAGCCCCACAACTAGGGAGAGGCTAGCCTTACTGAGGGCAAAAAGATCATTAGATCTCTTGCGCTGGATCTTGGGCCAAAGGCTTTTGCGACAACAAATGTTTCGATGATGACCCAGCGCTGACCAATCTCCTACGAAGCCCAACTATCTATTAGTAGAACACAAAAGGATACGGGAGCACCGACACACTCTTATTCTACCAATAGCAGATCAAGGTTACCTTTCCTTGCTTTCCTTTCTTATCATAAAAACACTCGATACTTTTAATAATGCAGTTAGGCACTCCTGGATCAACTCTGAACACACTGTTAATGAGTTCAAAGGTGGTATCGCCACTCTGCTATCTGAGTCACTTCTCTCAAGAAGGCTGTACTCCGAAGCACTAGATCTACTACTTCCATAATGGCTGCAACCTCGGCTTGTAAGACGCTACAATAATCAGGAAGTCTAAAACTGAAGTTGACAGTGAGCTCCTGATAGTAAACCTCTCCACCAACCTTCCCCAAGCTTTGACCCATCCGTAAAGAAGCTCGCTGTCTCTCTCCTTCAAGGGCTTATTCCCACCCACAATTCCTACGTGGATATATGGGCAGAGAAGGAGCCGCCAGAGTTCAGTTTATTGGCGAGTCATGTCCAAGTGATCCGGTAAGGAATACAAAGTGTATCAAAAGTATCTTAATTTTCTTTCGAGATGAGAATGTCGAAAAGCCACTTTCAGTCTCACATAAAGCTGTTTTTAACAATCCTTTGACAATATATGTATATGCGATTAGGACCTTTGTTATTGCCTAAAAATATTTCTATGACCTCTTTAAAGGCAATCATATCTTTTATTTGAGTCTACGTCATGGTTGTAATGAACTGTGGATCAGCCAAATCCTGATCCTTTTTTGCTTTTCAATTTTCCTCCGAGAGATCTTTAAACTTTGATCTAAATATTTGAAGCAATTTTCATCACCTGGAATTAACTTTACAAATTTCCTCATCAATCCCAGGTTTAATTGAAGCGGTGATAGAAGAAATGTTTAAAGTGGCATTCAAGTGTCGCACCAAACATTTAGCTCGCACTGGGTAAACCAAAAAATATTATGCAACTAAAAGTGGTAGCCAGGTTTCCTTTTCAGTAATTTAATTTGATTTCTACTATCCCGCAGCCATTGTTTGTTCAAGTCCACAATAGGTAGGATAGTGGTAGGTTTCATTGAGGTTTACGGAATGACCGAAGGAAGTGTAGAGATTGTCGCTGAGAAGCAAAACTGTTTCACTGCAGAATAGCTTTTTCTACATAAACTAATACGAAATATTTTTTTACATGTGACATCAATTTTCGTTTTCATTATATTTGGTTTTAACAAAAAGAAAAATCAACGTAAATTGCTTTCACACAACGCATAGGGACCACCTGGACGTATGAGTGACATGCAAGTTAAGCGACAATGACAGTAAACAAATTTGGTGAATTCCACAGCACAAAACAAAGCTGATGCCATATACAGTTACACACACGCAAACAGACATACGCACACATACATATATACACAACTGCAAAGCAATTCAATTAAATGTCAGCCAACGCTGTGCCGCCCAACCGCCAACAAACAAGAGTTTCACTCTTTACCCACTAAACCAAAGCTGAAGAATTCTTTGATGTGCCGTCATTAAAATTTTTGCGCATCAAACGAACAACAGCCGATTGTTGCCCGAAAATGTCAACACGAGTATGAAAAGGCTGCAAATTTGACAATTACCAACAGGCGGCAACGCCACAAATGGCCAGCGCCGGACACCTTTTGTTGAAGCAAACGTTTTTTTTTGTTACAACTTGCGCTTTTTGTTGTTACAGTAGACTTGTTTTTGTTACAACCTGCTAGTTTTTGTTGTCACTTGCTTGATTGTTGCTGTTGTAAAGTGTTTATGTTTGTTGTACAGTGCTATGTTTGTTGCAGCCGTGCTTGTTTCTGTTGCAATGTCCAGCAGCTGCCTTGTTGCAAGTGTAGAAAATGAAAACATTTAAGTGGTGACAATTTCTGTGCGCTGTCACCAACAGTTATAGCGGCAGTCGGCCTAACGACGAGCAACTAATGTCATAACAAAGCGACAACACTCGGCAAAAACTTTCTTCTGCAAATCAAATGTTTTTCGTTAAGCAAAAAAAAATCATCACAAAAAAATTACGAAAAAATTAAAAAAAAAATTACAAAAAAACTTGCATTGGCAACACCAGCTACTGCGGCGTCCAGCATACGCGCCTCATCCGCCGAAAATGCATAACAACACCCGTCCGTGCGCAGCCCGCAATCAGCAGCCAAAAGTGTTGACGCAAAGCCAACAACAACATGCCACCACAGTCAATGCGAGCGCTTGACGCAAGGCGGTGCGTTATTTTTCGCACAAATGTTAACACCTAACACGCCGACTAACCAAGCGACCAACCGACCAAGCGACCAACTGGCCCATCAACCAACCGTACAATAAAAACAAACCGACAGCAGCAACCAAAAGAAATGCGAAAAGTGTGAAGAGAAATGATTAATGAACCGTTTAGTTCACCAAATACGTGCATACAAATGGCTGCGTGTGCGTGCTTTTGAGTGTGTGTGTGCGGCTACTGCGCGGCCGCTTGTTGACGGGCTGTACAAAAACAAGCCGCTGCTAGTAAATTATCTGCACGGCTAGGCGAGCCGCTAAATGGGCTGGGGCGAAATATGTGAAATTGATACTTGTCGATCTAAATTGAGACGCGTAAATTGTTTGGTTGCACTCGAGAAAGTTGCAACAACTGTGCGGCATGATTGAAACATTGACGTCTTTATGCGCAGCGGCGGCGATTTCTGTCAATTAACTGAAGGCTGGTTGCTGATTAAAAATATAATAATAAAAAATATATTTTTATGTGGAAAAAAATGTTTTGAAGATAAAGCTGCAGTTATGTAAAACGGTGCAAAGTTGAACTACAGGCTCAAGTAATATTTATATCAATAGTCTCCAGATTTTAGGTTAGATGGCTGATCAAAGTTCGCACCTGGCTAGCCTAACTGTGAACAAAGAGAGATCACTAGATTTTTTGCGATCGATCTTGAGCAAAAAGACTTTCGCGATAGCGAATGTACGGATGTTGGCCCAACGCTGGCCAAGCTTCGACAAAGCTCAACTATCAAGTAGTTGGACACAAGAGGACACGGGCTCACCGACCCGCTCCTATTCTACCGATAGCAGTCTCCGGTATCGTTCCTTGCTAACTTATCAGCTTTAAAATTGGCTGCGATTCCGCTGTAGTGTGGCACCAATACCAGTCTTATTACAAAGACAAGACACTCGATGCTATTGATAGCGAGGTTAGGCACTCTTTGACCAGCTCTGATCGCACTGTTAATGAGTTCAAGGCTAGTATCGCTGCCCTGCTATCTGAGTGGATGGTCACTTCTCTGACAGCCTAGTGAGACTGCACTCCGGAGCAATAGATCTACTGCTACCATAATGACTGCAAACTCTGCCTATAAGACATTGCAATACAATTCAGAAAGTCTGACGTCAAATTTGATAAAGAGCTTCTGGTAGTAAACCGCTCCATTAACCTACCCTTCAAGGTTTGACCCGTCCGTAACGAAACTCACCGCCTCTCTCCTCCAACGGATCTTCCCACCCACAACTCCCTCGCCGGTATATGGACAGAGAAAAAAACGCCAGAGTTCTATTTGGCATCCGGTATGAAGTCAAAGTGAGTGAGGATTTCCGAATGTTCAGCCAAATATTTTTTAGGAACCCAGATTCTATCCGCCGATGTCTGCGGGCAAAATGTGAAAGATGTCGTTAAGAGGCATAATTGGAGTGAACCTTAACGCACCTTATATGCTGATGACCGCCGCTCGTTGAACGCTTTCCAGTTTATTTGCAAGTGTGGTACAATTCTTGACAGTACAGGTCCGAGGTAAGAGCTTTTATATGTGGTATATGATTTGCTGCCATGCTCACTAAAAGCATAGCAAAATATTCCTAACCGTCCAGATTGGCTTGGTCATCGTTTGCGCCGGCTCACTGCGAATCGAACACGACCATTTTCGCTTAACGTTGGCTTAAGAAACTTCTTTTTCACCATCAGTAACCATCCGCTTCGAAAATTAAACGATTTTATTCACAGATGAAAATTCGGTCCATGAGTTTTTTTCTTTTAAAACACGTGGCACCCATGCAGTATCTCTAAACGGTTTTTTGTGTGATGCTCAGCTCCTGAGTAATCAAAACAGTGCTTAGATGTCGGTCAGCCTCTACTATTTCCATCTTCCATCATTTTTTCAATATTTTCGACAATTAACTGTGTACTCGACGAAGCGATCATGTGGTATTTCCCACTGTAGTTCTCCTTACAATGCGACTTTGTATTTAAATCAAAGCACACTGTATGAGCTCCAAAGAAACAATAGTCGGTAAATGCACCCGCAAATGCCGATTTTCGCCATATAGAGAAGCATTAGGGGTTGCCATGGCCTCCACTCCTTAGCTTTCCACAGAGATGCTTTGTAATCTGGCTCAAATAAGTGTTTTGCAGGGCTAACTTAGTGTTCATTTATCCAAAAGATGACGGCGGAGTTAAAGACACTCTAAACTCTTCACTTTTCCAGTGAAAGTACCTTGTTTTGTGGTCGCAACAACTTCTACTAGATGACTAGCATGAATTATAGGTCGATCGCCTTTGAAAATGAATGTTCAATCCCAATGAATAAATTTTGAACCATAGCAAACTCCAAATCTCCATTTACTTTTTTCACATGAGATTATGTAGCCGAGAAGATTTCTA